>NW_026263240.1:0-67000 GCF_947179515.1 Apodemus sylvaticus
TTGTCTTTACTCTGCAACACTGTATTTCCTTATAACGTGGTATTCTTACATATTCTTTCGAGAGAAAACTCGCCTGTGCGTTCTCTTTTGAGGCTACACGCTTAGACAAACACTCAACACCAAAGCTTTTCGAGTTACACCTTGTTGTTTAGTAAAAACAAGATAATTTTGCACGATGCGAGATTTCCTTAAAACGTGTTTTCTGACAAATTTTGATGAAAGAAAATTCTCCTGTGAGTTCTCTTTTGAGGGTACATGTTTAGACGTACATGTCACACCAAATCTTTTCGAGTTACAACGTGTTGTTTAGGAGATACAAGCTAATTTTTTACGATGCGTTATTTCTTCTCATAAATTGTGTCCAATACTTACTTATTTGTCTTTACTCTGCAACACTGTATTTCCTTATAACGCGGTATTCTTACATATTCTTTCGAGAGAAAACTCTCCTGTGCGTTCTCTTTTGAGGCTACACGCTTAGACATACACGCAGCACCAAAGCTTTTCGAGTTACAACGTGTTGTTTAGGAAAAACAAGATAATTTCCACGATGCGGGATTTCCATAAAACGTGGTTTTCTGACAAATTTTGACGAAATAAAATACTCCTGTAAGTTCACTTTTGAGGCTACACGTTTAGACGTACACGCCACACCAAATCTTTTCGAGTTACATCGTGTTGTTTAGGAGATACAAGCTAATTTTGTACGATGCGTTATTTCTTCTCGTAAAGTGTTGCCAATACGAATGTATTTGTCTTTACTCTGCAACACTGTATTTCCTTAAAACGTGGAATTCTTACATATTCTTTCGAGAAAAAACTCTCCTGTGCCTTCTCTCTTGAGGCTACACGCTTAGACATACAGGCAACACCAAAGCTTTTCGAGTTACAACGTGTTGTTTAGGAAAAACAAGATAATTTCGCAAGATGCGGGATTTCCTTAAAACGTGGTTTTCTGAAAAATTTTGACCAAAGAAAATTCTCCTGTTGGTTCTCTTTTGAGGCTACACGTTTAGACGTACACGCCACACCAAATCCTTTTCAGTTACAACGTGTTGTTTAGGAGATACAGACTAATTTTGTACGATGCCTTATTTTTTCTCGTAAGGTGTGGCCAATACGTACATATTTGTCTTTACTCTGCAACTCTGTATTTCCTTAAAACGTGGTATTCTTACATATTCTTTCGAGAGAAAACTCTCCTGTGCCTTCTCTTTTGAGGCTACACGTTTAGACGTACACGACACACAAAATATTTCGAGTTACAACGTGTTGTTTAGGAGATAAAAGCTAATTTTGTACGATGCTTTATTTCTTCTCGTAAAGTGTTTCCTATACATAAGTATTTGTATTTACACTGCAACATTGTATTTCCTTATAACGTGGTATTCTTACATATTCTTTCGAGAGAAAACTCTCCTGTGCATTCTCTTTTGAGGCTACACGCTTAGACATACACGCAGCACCAAAGCTTTTAGAGTTACAACGTGTTGTTTAGGAAAAACAAGATAATTTCCACGATGCGGGATTTCCATAAAACGTGGTTTTCTGACAAATATTGACAAACGAAAATACTCCTGTAAGTTCACTTTTGAGGCTACACGTTTAGACGTACACGCCACACCAAATCTTTTCGAGTTACATCGTGTTGTTTAGGAGATACAAGCTAATTCTGTACGATGCGTTATTTCTTCTTGTAAAGTGTTTCCAATACCTACGTATTTGTCTTTACTCTGCAACACTGTATTTCCTTATAACGTGGTATTCTTATATATTCTTTCGAGAGAAAACTCTCCTGTGCGTTATCTTTTGAGGCCACACGTGTAGACATACATGCAACACCAAAGCTTTCGATTTACAATGTGTTGTTTAGGAAAAACAAGATAATTTTGCACAATGCGGGATTTCCTTAAAACGTGGTTTTCTGACAAATTTTGACGAAAGAAAATTCTCCTGTGGGTTCTCTTTTGAGGCTACACGTTTCAACTTACACGTCACACCAAATCCTTCAAGTTACAACGTGTTGTTTAGGAAATACAAGCTAATTTTGTACGATGTATTATTCCTTCTCGTAAAGTGTTTCCAATAAGTAAGTATCTCTCTTTACTCTGCAACACTGTATTTCCTTATAACGTGGTATTCTTACATATTCTTTCGAGAGAATACTCTACTGTGCATTCTCTTTTGAGGCTACATGCTTAGACATACACGCAACACCAAAGCTTTTCGAGTTACAACGTGTTGTTTAGGAAAAACAAGATAATTTCGCATGATGCAGGACTTCCTTAAAACGTGGTTTTCTGAAAAAATTTTGACCAAAGAAAATTCTCCTGTGGCTTCTCTTTTGAGGCTACGCATTTAGATGTAAACACAACACCAAATATTTTCGAGTTACAACGTGTTGTTTACACCAAAGCTTTTCGAGTTACAACATGTTGTTTAGGAAAAACAAGATAATTTCGCACGATGCGGGATTTCCTTAAAACGTGGTTTTCCGACATATTTTGACGAAAGAAAATTCTCCTGTGGGTTCTCTTTTGAGGCTACACGTTTCAACGTACATGCCACACAAAATCTTTTCGCGTTACACCGTGTTGTTTAGGAAATACAAGCTAATTTTGTATGATGGATTATTCCTTCTCGTAAAGTGTTTCCAATATGTATGTATCTGTCTTTACTGTGCAACACTGTATGTCCTTATAAGGTGGTATTCTTACATATTCTTTCAAGAGAATACTCTCCTGTGCGTTCTCTTTTGAGGCTACACGCTTAGACATACATGCAAAACCAAAGCTTTTCGAGTTACAACGTGTTGTTTAGGAAAAACAAGATAATTTCGCACGATGCGGGATTTCCAGAAAACGTGGTTTTCTGAAAAAATTTTGACCAACGAAAATTCTCCTGTGGGTTCTCTTTTGAGGCTACACCTTTAGATAAACACCACACCAAATCCTTTTGAGTTACAACGTGTTGTTTAGGAGATACAAGCTAATTTTTTACCATGTGTTATTTCTTCTCGTAAAGTGTTTCCAATACGTACATATTTGTCTTTACTCTGCAACACTGTTTTTCCATATAACGTGGAATAACAAATAGTAAAAAATTAGCTTGTATCTCCTAAACAACACGTTATAACTCGAAAGGATTTGGTGTGGCTTGTACGTCTAAACGTGTACCCTCAAAAGAGAACCCACGTTTTAAGGAAATCCCGCATCGTGCGCAATTATCTTCTTTTTCCTAAACAACACGTTTTAACTCGAAAAGCTTTGGTGTTGCGTGTATGTCTAAGCGTGTAGCCTCAAAAGAGAACGCACAGGAGAGTTTTCTCTCGAAAGAGTATGTAAGAATACCACTTTATAAGGAAATACAGTGTCGCAGAGTAAAGGCAAATACATACGTATTGGAAACACTTTACGAGAAAAAATAACGCAACGTACAAAATTAGCTTGTATCTCCTAAACAACACGTTGTAACTCGAAAAGATTTGGTGTGGCCTGTACGTCTAAACGTGTAGCCTCAAAAGAGAACCCACAGGAGAATTTTCTTTCGTCAAAATTTTTCAGAAAACCACGTTTTAAGGAAATCCCGCTTTAAGGAAATCCTAAACAACACGTTGTAACTCGAAAAGCTTTGGTGTTGCTTGTATGTTTAAGCGTGTAGCCTCAAAAGAGAATGCACAGGAGAGTTTTTTCTCGATAGAATTTGTAAGGATACCACGTTATAAGGAAATACAGTGTTGCAGAATAAAGACAAATACGTATGTATTGGAAACGCATAAATCCCGCATCATGCGAAATTATCTTGTTCTTCCTAAACAACACGTTGTAACTCGAAAAGCGTTGGTGTTGCGTATATGTCTAAGCGTGTAGCCTCAAATGAGAACGCACAGGAGAGTTTTCTCTTGAAAGAATATGAAAGAATACCACGTTGTAGAATAAAGACATATACTTACTTATTGGAAAAAACTTTAGGAGAAGAAATAACGCATCGTACAAAATTAGCTTGTATCTCCTAAACAACACGTTGTAACTTAAAAAGATTTGGTGTGGCCTGTACGTCTAAACGTGTAGCCTCAAAAGAGAACCCATAGAGGAATTTTCCTTGGTCAAAATTTGTCAGAAAACTACTTATTAAGGAAATCCCGCATCGTGCGTAATTATCTTGTTTTTCCTAAACAACACGTTGTAACTCGAAAAGCTTTGGTGTTGCGTGTATGTCTAAGTGCGTAGACTCAAAGGGGAATGCCCAGGAGAGTTTTCTCTCGAAAGAATATGTAAGAATACCACGTTATAAGGAAATACAGTGTTGCAGAGTATAGACAAATACATACTTATTGGAAACACTTTACGAGAAGAAATAAAGCATCATGCAAAATTAGCTTGTATCTCCTAAACAACACGTTGTAACTGGAAAAGATTTGCTGTGGTGTGTACGTCTAATCGTGTAGCCTCAAAAGAGAATCTACAGGAGAGTTTTCTTTGGTCAAAATTTGTCAAAAACCACGTTTTACGGAAATCCCGCATCGTGCGAAAATATCTTGTTTTTCCTAAACAACACATTGTAACTCGAAAAGCTTTGGTGTTGCGTGTATTTCTAAGCGTGTAGCCTCAAAAGAGAACGCACAGGAGAGTTTTCTCCCGAAAGAATATGTAAGAATACCACGTTATAAGGAAATATAGTGTTGCAGAGTAAAGACAAATACATACTTATTGGAAACACTTAAACTTTACGAGAAGAAATAACACATAGTAAAAAATTAATTTGTATCTCATAAACAACACGTTATAACTCGAAAGGATTTGGTGTGGCGTGTATGTCTAAACGTGTACCCTCAAAAAAGAACCCACAGGAGAATTTTCTTTCTTCAAAATTTGTCAGAAAACCACGTTTTAAGGAAATCCCGCATCATGCGAAATTATCTTGTTTTTCCTAAACAACACGTTGTAACTCGAAAAGCTTTGCTGTTGCGTGTATGTCTAGGCGTGTATGTCTAGGCGTGTAGCCTCCAAAGAGAACGCACAGGAGAGTTTACTGTCGAAAGAATATGTAAGAATACCACGTAATAAGGAAATACAGTGTTGCAGAGTAAAGGCAAATACATACGTATTGGAAACACTTAAACTTTACGAGAAGAAATAAGGCATCATAAAAAAAATTAGCTTGTATCTCCTAAACAACACGTTGTAACTCAAAAAGATTTGGTGTGGTGTGTACGTCTAAACGTGTAGCCTTAATAGAGAACCCACAGGAGAATTTTCTTTCATCAAAATTTGTCAGAAAACCACGTTTTAAGGAAATCCCGCATCGTGGGAAATTATCTTGTTCTTCCTAAACAACACATTGTAACTCGAAAAGCTTTGGTGTTGCGTGTATGTCTAAGCGTGTAGCCTCAAATGAGAACGCACAGGAGAGTTTTCTCACGAAAGAATATGTAAGAATACCGCGTTATAAGGAAATACAGTGTTGCAGAGTAAAGACATATTTTTACTTATTAGAAAAACTTTCCGAGAAGAAATAACCTATCGTACAAAATTAGCTTGTATCTCCTAAACAACACGTTGTACCTTAAAAAGATTAGGTGTGGCCTGTACGTCTAAACGTGTAGCCTCAAAAGAGAACCCATAGGAGAATTTTCCTTGGTCAAAATTTGTCAGAAAACCACTTATTATGGAAATCCGGCATCGCGCGAAATTATATTGTTTTTCCTAATCAACACGTTGTAACGCGAAAAGCTTTGGTGTTGCCTGTATGTCTAAGCGTGTAGCCTCAAAGGGGAACACACAGGAGAGTTTTCTCTCGAAAAAATATGTAAGAATACCACGTTATAAGGAAATACAGTGTTGCAGACTAAAGGCAAATATGTACGTATTGGAAACACGTTACGAGAAGAAATAACGCATCGTAGAAAATTAGCTTGTATCTCCTAAACAACACGTTGTAACTCGAAAGGATTTGGTGTGGCGTGTACGTCTAAACGTGTAGCCTCAAAAGAGAACACACAGGACAATTTTCTTTCGTCAAAAATTTTCAGAAATCCACGTTTTAAGGAAATCCCGCATCGTGCGAAATTATGTTGTTTTTCCTAAACAACACATTGTAACTCGAAAAGCTTTGGTATTGCGTGTATGTCTAAGCGTGTAGCCTCAAAAGAGAACACACAGGAGAGTTTTCTCTCGAAAGAATATGTAAGAATACCACGTTATAAGGGAATACAGTGTTGCAGAGTAAAGACAAATACGTATGTATTGGAAACCCATAAACTTTACGAGATGAAATAAAGCATCGTAAAAAATTAGCTTGTATCTCCTAAACAACACGTTGTAACTCGAAAAGATTTGGTGTGGTGTGTACGTCTAAACGTGTAGCCTCAAAAGAGAACACATAGGACAATTTTCTTTCATCAAATTTTGTCAGAAAACCACGTTTTAAGGAAATCACGCATCGTGAGAAATTATCTAGATCTTCCTAAACAACACGTTTTAACTCGAAAAGCTTTGGTGTTGGGTGTATGTCTAAGCAGGTAGCCCCAAAAGAGAAGGCAGAGGAGAGTTTTTTCTCGAAAGAATATGTAAGAATGACACGTTATAAGGAAATACAGTGTTGCAGAATAAAGACAAATACTTATTTATTGGAAAAACTTTACAAGAAAAAATAACGCATCGTACAAAATTAGCTTTTATCGCCTAAACAACACGTTGTAACTTAAAAAAGATTTGGACTGGCCTGTACGTCTAAACGTGTAGTCTCAAAAGAGAACCCATAGGAGAATTTTCTTTGGTCAAAATATGTCAGAAAACCACGTATTAAGGAAATCCCTCATTGTGCGAAATTATCTGGTTTTTCCTAAACAACACATTGTAACGCGAAAAGCTTTGGTGTTGCGTGTATGTCTAAGCGTGTAGCCTCAAAAAAGGATGCACAGGAGAGTTTTTTCTCGAAAGAATATGTAAGAATACCACGTTATAAGGAAATACAGTGTTGCAGACTAAAGCCAAATACGTACGTATTGGAAACACTTTACTAGAAGAAATAACGCATCGTACAAAATTAGCTTGTATCTCCTAAACAACACGTTGTAACTCGAAAAGATTTGGTGTGGCGTGTACGTCTAAACGTGTAGCCACAAAAGAGAACCCACAGGAGAATTTTCTTTCGTCAAAATTTTTCAGAAACCACGTTTTAAGTAAATCCCGCATCGTGTGAAATTATCTTGTTTTTCCTAAACAACACGTTGTAACTCGAAAGCTTTGGTGTTGCGTGTATGTCTAAGCGTGTAGCCTCAAAAGAGAATGCACAGGAGAGTTTTTTCTCGATAGAATTTGTAAGGATACCACGTTATAAGGAAATACAGTGTTGCAGAATAAAGACAAATACGTATGTATTGGAAACCCATAAACTTTACGAGATGAAATAAATCATCGTACAAAATGAGCTTGTATCTCCTACACAACACGTTGTAACTCGAAAAGATTTGTTGTGGCGTGTACGTCTAAACATGTAGCCTCAAAAGAGAACCCACAGGAGAATTTTCTTTCATCAAAATTTGTCAGAAATCCACGTTTTAAGGAAATCCCGCATTGTGCGCAATTATCTTGTTTTTCATAAACAAAACATTGTAACTCTAAAAGCTTTGGTGTTGGGTGTATGTGCAAGTGTGTGGCCTCAAAAGAGAATGCACAGGAGAGTTTTCTCTCGAAAGAATATGTAAGAATACCACGTTATAAGGAAATACATTGCTGCAGAGTAGAGGCAAATACATACGTATTGGAAACATATTATGAGAAGAAATAATGCATGGTACAAAATTAGCTTGCATCTCCTAAACAACACGTGGTAACTCAAAAATATTTGGTGTGGCGTGTACGTCTAAATGTGTAGCCTCAAAAGAGAACCCACAGGAGAATTTTCTTACATCAAAATTTGTCAGAAAACCACATTTTAAGGAAATCCCGCATCGTGTGAAATTATCTTGTTTTTCCTAATCAACACGTTGTAACTCGAAAAGCTTTGGTGTTGTGTGTATGTCTAAGCGTGTAGCCTCCAAAGAGAACGCACAGGATAGTTTTCTCTCGAAAGAATATGTAAGATACCATGTTATAAGGAAATACAGTTTTGCAGAGTAAAGACAAATATTTATTGGAAAAACTTTACGAGAAGAAATAATGCATCATAAAAAATTAGCTTGTATCTCCTAAACAACACGTTGTAACTCAAAAAGATTTGGTTTGGCATGTACGTCTAAACGTGTAGCCTCAAAAGAGAACCCACAGGAGAATTTTCTTTCGCCAAATTTGTCAGAAAACCATGTTTTATGGAAATCCCGCATCATGTTAAATTATCTTGTTTTTCCTAAACAACACGTTGTACCTCAAAAAGCTTTGGTGTTGTGTGAATGTCTAAGCGTGTAGCCTCAAAAGAGAATGCACAGAAGAGTTTTCTCTCGAAAGAACATGTAAGAATACCACATTATAAGGAAATACAGTTTTGCAGAGTAAAGACAAATACGTATGTATTTGAAACACTTTATGAGAAGAAATAACGCATCGTAAAAAATTAGTTTGTATCTCCTAAACAACACGTTGTAACTCGAAAAGATTTGGTGTGGCATGTACGTCTAAATGTGTAGCCTCAAAAGAGAACCCACAGGAGAATTTTCTTTCGTCAAAATTTGTCAGAAAACCACTTATTAAGGAAATCCCGCATCGTGCGAAACTATCTTGTTTTTCCTAAACAACACGTTGTAACTCAAAAAGATTTGGTGTGGTGTGTACGTCTAAACGTGTAGCCTTAATAGAGAACCCACAGGAGAATTTTCTTTCATCAAAATTTGTCAGAAAACCACGTTTTAAGGAAATCCCGCATCGTGGGAAATTATCTTGTTCTTCCTAAACAACACATTGTAACTCGAAAAGCTTTGGTGTTGCGTGTATGTCTAAGCGTGTAGCCTCAAATGAGAACGCACAGGAGAGTTTTCTCTCGAAAGAATATGTAAGAATACCACGTTATAAGGAAATACAGTGTTGCAGAGTAAAGACATATTTTTACTTATTAGAAAAACTTTCCGAGAAGAAATAACCTATCGTACAAAATTAGCTTGTATCTCCTAAACAAAACGTTGTACCTTAAAAAGATTAGGTGTGGCCTGTACGTCTAAACGTGTAGCCTCAAAAGAGAACCCATAGGAGAATTTTCCTTGGTCAAAATTTGTCAGAAAACCACTTATTAAGGAAATCCCGCATCGTGCGAAACTATCTTGTTTTTCCTAAACAACACATTGTAACTCGAAAATCTTTGGTGTTGCGTGTATGTCTAAGCATGTAGCCTCAAAAGAGAAAGCACCGGAGAGCTTTCTCTCGAACGAGTATGTAAAAATACCACGTTATAAGGAAATACATTGTGGCAAATTAAAGATAAATACGTTCCTTTTGGAAACACTTAAACTTTACAAGAAGATATAAAGCATCGTAAAAAATTAGCTTGTATCTCCTAAACAACACGTTGTAACTCGAAAACATTTGGTGTGGCGTGTACGTCTAAACGTTTAGCCTCAAATGAAAACCCACAGGAGAATTTTCTTTCCTCAAAATTTGTCAGAAAACCACGTTTTAAGGAATTCCCGCATCGTGCGAAATTATCTTGTTTCTCCTAAACAACACGTTCTAACTCGAAATGCTTTGGTGTTGCGTGTATGTCTAAGCGTGTAGCCTCAAAAGAGAATGCACAGGAGAGTTTTCTCTCGAAAGAATATGTACGAATACCATGTTATAAGGAAATACAGTGTTGTAGAGTAAAGACAAATATGTAAGTATTGGAAACACTTTAGGAGAAGAAATAATGCATCGTACAAAATTAGCTTGTATCTCCTAAACAACACGTTGTAACTCGAAAAGATTTGGTGTGGCGTGTACGTCTAAACATGTAGCCTCAAAAGAGAACCCACAGGAGAATTTTCTTTCGTCAAAATTTGTCAGAAAACCACGTTTTAAGGAAATCCCGCATTGTGCGCAATTATCTTGTTTTTCATAAACAAAACATTGTAACTCGAAAAGCTTTGGTGTTGGGTGTATGTGTAAGCGTGTAGCCTCAAAAGAGAATGCACAGGAGAGCTTTCTCTCGAAAGAATATGTAAGAATACCACGTTATAAGGTAATATATTGCTGCAGAGTAAAGACAAATACATACGTATTGGAAACATATTATGAGAAAAAATAACGCATGGTACAAAATTAGCTTGTATCTCCTAAACAACACGTGGTAACTCAAAAAGATTTGGTGTGGCGTGTACGTCTAAATGTGTAGCCTCAAATGAGAACCCACAGGAGAATTTTCTTACGTCAAAATTTGTCAGAAAACCACATTTTAAGGAAATCCCGCATTGTGAGAAATTATCCTGTTTTTCCTAATCAACACGTTGTAACACGAAAAGCTTTGTTGTTGCATGTATGTCTAAGCGCGTAGCCTCCAAAGAGAACGCACAGGGTAGTTTTCTCTCGAAAGAATATGTAGGAATACCACGATATAAGGAAATACAGTGTTGCAGAGTATAGACAAATATGTACTTATTGGAAACACTTTACGAGAAGAAATAACGCATCATAAAAAATTAGCTTGTATCTCCTAAACAACACGTTGTATCTCGAAAATATTTGGTGTGGCGTGTACGTCTAAACGTGGAGCCTCAAAAGAGAACACACAGGAGAATTTTCTTTCATCAAAATTTGTCAGAAAACCACGTTTTAAGGAAATCCCGCATCGTGAGAAATTATCTTGTTCTTCCTAAACAACACGTTGTAACTCGAAAAGCTTTGGTGTTGCGTGTATGTCTAAGCGTGTAGCCTCAAAAGAGAACGCACAGGAGAGTTTTCTCCCGAAAGAATATGTAGGAATACCACGTTATAAGGAAATACAGTGTTGCAGAGTAAAGACAAATAAATACTTATTGGAAACACTTAAACTTTACGAGAAGAAATAAAACATAGTAAAAAATTAGCTTGTATATCCTAAACAACACGTTATAACGCGAAAGGATTTGGTGTTGCGTGTATGTCTAAGCATGTAGCCTCAAAAGAGAATGCACAGGAGAGTTTTCTCTCGAAAGAATATGTAAGAATACCACGCTATAAGGAAACATATTGCTGCAGAGTAAAGACAAATACATACGTTTTGGAAACACATTATGAGAAGAAATAACGCATGGTACAAAATTAGCTTGTATCTCCCAAACAACACGTGGTTACTCAAAAAGATTTGGTGTGGCTTGTACATCTAAACGTGTAGCCTCAAAAGAGAACCCACAGGAGAATTTTCTTACGTCAAAATTTGTCAGAAAACCACGTTTTAAGGAAATCCCGCATCGTGCGAAATTATCTTGTTTTTCCTAATCAACACGTTGTAACTCGAAAAGCTTTGCTGGTGCGTGTATGTCTAAGCGTGTAGCCTCCAAAGAGAACGCACAGGATAATTTTCTCTCGAAAGAATATGTAAGAATACCACGTTATAAGGAAATACAGTGTTGCAGAGTATAGACAAATATGTACTTATTGGAAACACTTTAGGAGAAGAAATAACGCATCATGTAAAATTAGCTTGTATCTCCTAAACAACACGTTGTAACTCGACAAGATTTGGTGTGGCGTGTATGTCTAAACGTGTAGCCTCAAAAGAGAATCCACAGGAGAGTTTTCTTTCATCAAAATTTGTCAGAAAACCACGTTTTAAGGAAATACCGCATCGTGCGAAATTATCTTGTTTATCCTAAACAACATGTTGTAACTCGAAAAGCTTTGGTGGTGCGTGTATGTCTAAGCATGTAGCCTCAAAAGAGAACGCACAGGAGAGTTTTCTCTCGAAAGAATATGTAAGAATACCACGTTATAAGGAAATACAGTGTTGCAGAGTAAAGACAAATACATACTTATTGGAAACACTTAAGCTTTACGAGAAGAAATAACACATAGTACAAAATTAGCTTCTATATCCTAAACAACACGTTATAACTCGAAAGGATTTGGTGTGGCGTGTACGTCTAAACGTGTAGCCTCAAAAGAGAACCCACAGGAGAATTTTCTTTCGTCAAAATTTGTCAGAAAACCACGTTTTAAGGAAATCCCGCATCATGCGAAATTATCTTGTTTTTCCTAAACAACACGTTGTAACTCGAAAAGCTTTGGTGTTGGGTGAATGTCTAAGCGTGTAGTCTCCAAAGAGAACGCACAGGAGAGTTTTCTCTCGAAAGAATATGTAAGAATATCACGTTATAAGGAAATACAGTGTGGCAGAGTAGAGGCAAGTACATATGTATTGGAAACACTTAAAATTTACGAGAAGAAATAATTCATCGTAAAAAAATTAGCTTGTATCTCCTAAACAACAAGTTGTAACTCAAAAAGATTTGGTGTGGCGTGTACGTCTAAAAGTGTAGCCTCAAAAGAGAATGCACAGGGGAGTTTTCTCCCGAAAGAATATGTAGGAATACCACGTTATAAGGAAATACAGTGTTGCAGAGTAAAGACAAATACATACTTATTGGAAACAGTTAAGCTTTACGAGAAGAAATAACACATAGTACAAAATTAGCTTGTATATCCTAAACAACAGGTTATAACTCGATAGGATTTGGTGTGGCGTGTACATCTAAACATGTAGCCTCAAAAGAGAACGCACAGGAGAATTTTCTTTCGTCAACACTTTTCAGAAAACCACGTTTTAAGGGAATCCCGCATCATGTGAAATTATCTTGTTTTTCCTAAACAACACGTTGTAACTCGAAAAGCTTTGGTGTTGCATGAATGTCTAAGCGTGTAGCCTCCAAAGAGAACGCACAGGAGAGTTTTCTCTCGAAAGAATATGTAAGAATACCACGTTATAAAGAAATACAGTGTGGCAGAGTAAAGAAAATACGTATGTAATGGGAGCACTTTATGAAAGAAATAACGCATCTTGCAAAACTAGCTTGTATGTCCTAAACAACACGTTGTAACTCGAAAAGATTTGGTGTGGCGTGTACGTCTAAAAGTGTAGCCTCAAAAGAGAACCCACAGGAGAGTTTTCTTTCGTCAAAATTTGTTAGAAAACCACGTTTTAAGGAAATCCCTCATCGTGCGAAATTATCTTGTTTTTCCTAATCAACACGTTGTAACTCGAAAATCTTTGGTGGTGCATGTATTTCTAAGCGTGTAGCCTCCAAAGAGAATGCACAGGATGGTTTTCTCTCGAAAGAATATGTAAGAATACCACGTTATAAGGAAATACAGTGTTCCAGATTTTAGACAAATATGTACTTATTGGAAACACTTTAGGAGAAGAAATAACGCATCATGCAAAATTAGCTTGTATCTCCTAAACAACACGTTGTAACACGACAAGATTTGGTGTGGCGTGTATGTCTAAACGTGTAGCCTCAAAAGAGAACCCACAGGAGAGTTTTCTTTCGTCAAAATTTGTCAGAAAACCACGTTTTAAGGAAATACCGCATCGTGCGAAATTATCTTGTTTTTCCTAAACAACATGTAACTCGAAAAGCTTTGGTGGTGCGTGTATGTCTAAGCGTGTAGCCTCAAAAGAGAACGCACAGGAGAGTTTTCTTCCGAAAGTATATGTAGGAATACCACGTTATAAGGAAATACAGTGTTGCAGAGTAAAGACAAATGCATACTTATTGGAAACACTTAAGCTTTACGAGAAGAAATAACACATAGTAAAAATTAGTTTGTATACCCTAAACAACACGTTATAACTCGAAAGGATTTGGTGTGGCGTGTACGTCTAAACGTGTAGCCTCAAAAGAGAACCCACAGGAGAATTTTCTTTCATCAAAATTTGTCAGAAAACCACGTTTTAAGGAAATCCCGCATCATGCGAAATTATCTTGTTTTTCCTAAACAACACGTTGTAACTCGAAAAGCTTTGGTGTTGCGTATATGTCTAAGCGTGTAGCCTCCAAAGAGAACGCACAGGAGAGTTTACTCTCGAAAGAATATGTAAGAATACCACGTTATAAGGAAATACAGTGTTGCAGAGTAGAGGCAAATATATACATATTGGAACACTTAAACTTTACGAGAAGAAATAATTCATCGTTAAAAAATTAGCTTGTATCTCCTAAACAACAAGTTGTAACTCAAAAAGATTTGGTGTGGCGTGTACGTCTAAACGTGTAGCCTCAAAAGAGAACGCACGGGAGAGTTTTCTCCCGAAAGAAAAGTAGGAATACTAAGTTATAAGGAAATACAGTGTTGCAGAGTAAAGACAAATACATACATATTGGAAACACTTAAGCTTTACGAGAAGAAATAACACATAGTACAAAATTAGCTTGTATATCCTAAACAACACGTTAGAACTCAAAAGGATTTGGTGTGGCGTGTACGTCTAAATGTGAATCCTCAAAAGAGAACCCACAGGAGAATTTTCTTTCGTCAAATTTGTCAGAAAACCACGTTTTAAGGAAATCCCGCATCATGCGAAATTATCTTGTTTTTCCTAAACAACACGTTGTACCTCGAAAAGCTTTCGTGTTGCGTGAATGTCTAAGTGTGTAGCCTCCAAAAAGAACGCACAGGAGAGTTTTCTCTCGAAAGAATATGTAAGAATACCACGTTATAAGGAAATACAGTGTTGCAGAGTAGAGGCAAATACATACGTATTGGAAACACTTAAACTTTACGAGAAGAAATAATTCATTGTAAAAAAATTAGCTTGTATCTCCTAAACAACGAGTTGCAACTCAAAAAGATTTGGTGTGGCGTGTACGTCTAAACGTTTAGCCTCAAAAGAGAACCCACAGGAGAATTTTCTTTCGTCAAAATTTGTCAGAAAACCACGTTTTAAGGAAATCCCGCATCGTGAGAAATTATCTTGTTCTTCCTAAACAACACGTTGTAACTCGAAAAGCTTTGCTGTTGCGTGTATGTCTCAGCATGTAGCCTCAAATGAGAACGCACAGGAGAGTTTTCTCTCGAAAAAATATGTAAGAATACCACGTTATAAGGAAATACAGTGTTGCAGAGTAAAGACAAATACTTATTGGAAAAACTTTATGAGACGAAATAACGCATCGTACAAAATTAGCTTGTATCTCCTAAACAACACATTGTAACTCGAAAAGATTTGGTGTGGCGTGTACGTCTAAACGTGAAGCCTCAAAAGAGAACCCACAGGAGAATTTTTGTTCGTAAAATTTGTCAGAAATCCATGTTTTAAGGAAATCACTCATCGTGCGAAATTATCTTGTTTTTCCTAAACAACACGTTGTAACTAGAAAAGCTTTGATGTTGCGTGTATGTCTAAGCGTGTAGCCTCAAAAGAGAATGCACAGGAGAGCTTTCTCTCGAAAGAACATGTAAGAATACCACATTATAAGGAAATACAGTTTTGCAGAGTAAAGACAAATACATATGTATTTGAAACACTCTATGAGAAGAAATAAAGCATCGTAAAAAATTAGTTTGTATCTCCTAAACAACACGTTGTAACTCGAAAAGATTTGGTGTGGCATGTACGTCTAAACGTGTAGCCTCCAAAGAGAACCCACAGGAGAATTTTCTTTCGTCAAAATTTGTCAGAAAACCACTTATTAAGGAAATCCCGCATCATGCGAAACTATCTTGTTTTTCCTAAACAACACATTGTAACTCGAAAATCTTTGGTGTTGCGTGTATGTCTAAGCATGTAGCCTCAAAAGAGAACGCACAGGAGAGATTTCTCTCGAACGAGTATGTAAGAATACCACGTTATAAGGAAATACATTGTGGCAAATTAAAGATAAATACATTCCTTTTGGAAACACTTAAACTTTACAAGAAGATATAAAGCATCGTAAAAAATTAGCTTGTATCTCCTAAAGAACACGTTGTAACTCGAAAACATTTGGTGTGGCGTGTACGTCTAAACGTTTAGCCTCAAATGAAAACGCACAGGAGAATTTTATTTCCTCAAAATTTGTCAGAAAACCACGTTTTAAGGAATTCCCGCATCATGAGAAATTATCTTGTTTTTCCTAAACAACACGTTCTAACTCGAAATACTTTGGTGTTGCGTGTATGTCTAAGCGTGTAGCCTCCAAAGAGAATGCACAGGATAGTTTTCTCTCCAAAGAATATGTAAGAATACCACGTTATAAGGAAATACAGTGTTGCAGAATTTAGACAAATATGTACTTATTGGAAACACTTTAGGAGAAGAAATAACGCATCATGCAAAATTATCTTGTATCTCCTAAACAACACGTTGTAACTCGACAAGATTTGGTGTGGCGTGTATGTCTAAACGTGTAGCCTCAAAAGAGAACCCACAGGAGAATTTTCTTTCATCAAAATTTGTCAGAAAACCACGTTTTAAGGAAATCCCGCATCATGCGAAATTATCTTGTTTTTCCTAAAAAACACGTTGTAACTCGAAAAGCTTTGGTGTTGCGTATATGTCTAAGCGTGTAGCCTCCAAAGAGAACGCACAGGAGAGTTTTCTCTCGAAAGAATATGTAAGAATACCACGTTATAAGGAAATACAGTGTTGCAGCGTAGTGGCAAATATATACATATTGGAAACACTTAAACTTTACGAGAAGAAATAATTCATCGTTAAAAAATTAGCTTGTATCTCCTAAACAACAAGTTGTAACTCAAAAAGATTTGGTGTGGCGTGTACGTCTAAACGTGTAGCCTCAAAAGAGAACGCACGGGAGAGTTTTCTCCCGAAAGAAAAGTAGGAATACTACGTTATAAGGAAATACAGTGTTGCAGAGTAAAGACAAATACATACATATTGTAAACACTTAAGCTTTACGAGAAGAAATAACACATAGTACAAAATTAGCTTGTATATCCTAAACAACACGTTAGAACTCAAAAGGATTTGGTGTGGTGTGTACGTCTAAACGTGAATCCTCAAAAGAGAACCCACAGGAGAATTTTCTTTCGTCAAATTTGTCAGAAAACCACGTTTTAAGGAAATCCCGCATCATGCGAAATTATCTTGTTTTTCCTAAACAACACGTTGTACCTCGAAAAGCTTTCGTGTTGCGTGAATGTCTAAGTGTGTAGCCTCCAAAAAGAACGCACAGGAGAGTTTTCTCTCGAAAGAATATGTAAGAATACCACGTTATAAGGAAATACAGTGTTGCAGAGTAGAGGCAAATGCATACGTATTGGAAACACTTAAACTTTACAAGAAGAAATAATTCATTGTAAAAAAATTAGCTTGTATCTCCTAAACAACAAGTTGCAACTCAAAAAGATTTGGTGTGGCGTGTACGTCTAAACGTTTAGCCTCAAAAGAGAACCCACAGGAGAATTTTCTTTCGTCAAAATTTGTCAAAAAACCACGTTTTATGGAAATCCCGCATCGTGAGAAATTATCTTGTTCTTCCTAAACAACACGTTGTAACTCGAAAAGCTTTGCTGTTGCGTGTATGTCTCAGCGTGTAGCCTCAAATGAGAACGCACAGGAGAGTTTTCTCTCGAAAAAATATGTAAGAATACCACGTTATAAGGAAATACAGTGTTGCAGAGTAAAGACAAATACTTATTGGAAAAACTTTATGAGAAGAAATAACGCATCGTAAAAAATTAGCTTGTATCTCCTAAACAACACATTGTAACTCGAAAAGATTTGGTGTGGCGTGTACGTCTAAACATGTAGCCTCAAAGGAGAACCCACAGGAGAATTTTTGTTCGTAAAATTTGTCAGAAATCCATGTTTTAAGGAAATCACTCATCGTGCGAAATTATCTTGTTTTTCCTAAACAACACGTTGTAACTCGAAAAGCTTTGATGTTGCGTGTATGTCTAAGCGTGTAGCCTCAAAAGAGAACGCACAGGAGAATTTTCTCTCGAAAGAACATGTAAGAATACCACATTATAAGGAAATACAGTTTTGCAGAGTAAAGACAAATACATATGTATTTGAAACACTCTATGAGAAGAAATAACGCATCGTAAAAAATTAGTTTGTATCTCCTAAACAACACGTTGTAACTCGAAAAGATTTCGTGTGGCATGTACGTCTAAACGTGTAGCCTCCAAAGAGAACCCACAGGAGAATTTTCTTTCGTCAAAATTTGTCACAAAACCACTTATTAAGGAAATCCCGCATCATGCGAAACTATCTTGTTTTTCCTAAACAACACATTGTAACTCGAAAATCTTTGGTGTTGAGTGTATGTCTAAGCATGTAGCCTCAAAAGAGAACGCACAGGAAAGATTTCTCTCGAACGAGTATGTAAGAATACCACGTTATAAGGAAATTCATTGTGGCAAATTAAAGATAAATACATTCCTTTTGGAAACACTTAAACTTTACAAGAAGATATAAAGCATCGTAAAAAATTAGTTTGTATCTCCTAAAGAACACGTTGTAACTCGAAAACATTTGGTGTGGCGTGTACGTCTAAACGTTTAGCCTCAAATGAAAACCCACAGGAGAATTTTATTTCCCCAAAATTTGTCAGAAAACCACGTTTTAAGGAATTCCCGCATCGTGCGAAATTATCTTGTTTTTCCTAAACAACACGTTCTAACTCGAAATGCTTTGGTGTTGCGTGTATGTCTAAGCGTGTAGCCTCAAAAGAGAATGCACAGGAGAGTTTTCTCTCGAAAGAATATGTACGAATACCATGTTATAAGGAAATACAGTGTTGTAGAGTAAAGACAAATACGTACATATTGGAAACACTTTAGGAGAAGAAATAACGCATCGTACAAAATTAGCTTGTATCTCCTAAACAACACGTTGTAACTCGAAAAGATTTGGTGTGGCGTATACGTCTAAACATGTAGCCTCAAAAGAGAACCCACAGGAGAATTTTCTTTCGTCAAAATTTGTCAGAAAACCACGTTTTAAGGAAATCCAGCATTGTGCGCAATTATCTTGTTTTTCATAAACAAAACATTGTAACTCGAAAAGCTTTGGTGTTGGGTGTATGTCTAAGCGTGTAGCCTCAAAAGAGAATGCACAGGAGAGTTTTCTCTCGAAAGAATATGTAAGAATACCACGTTAAAAGGAAATATATTGCTAAAGAGTAAAGACAAATACATACGTATTAGAAACATATTATGAGAAGAAATAATGCATGGTACAAAATTTGCTTGTATCTCCTAAACAACACGTTTTAACTCAAAACGATTTGGTGTGGCGTGCACGTCTAAATGTGTAGCCTCAAAAGAGAACCCACAGGAGAATTTTCTTACGTCAAAATTTGTCAGAAAACCACTTTTTAAGGAAATCCCGCATCGTGGGAAATTATCTTGTTTTTCCTAATCAACACGTTGTAACTCGAAAAGTTTTGGTGGTGCGTGTATGTCTAAGCATGTAGCCTCCAAAGAGAACGCAAGGGATAGTTTTCTCTCGAAAGAATATGTAAGAATACCACGTTATAAGGAAATACAGTGTTGCAGAGTGTACTTATTGGAAACACTTTACGAAAAGAAATAACACATCATGCAAACTTACCTTGTATCTCCTAAACAACACGTTGTAACTCGAAAAGATTTGGTGTGGCGTGAACGACTAAACGTGTACCCTCAAAGGAGAACCCACAGGAGAGTTTTCTTTCATCAAAATTTGTCAGAAAACCACGTTTTAAGGAAATTCTGCATCCTGCGAAATTATCTTGTTTTTCCTAAACAACATGTTGTAACTCGAAAAGCTTTGGTGTTGCGTATATGTCTAAGCATGTAGCCTCAAAAGAGAACGCACAGGAGAGTTTTCTCCCGTAAGAATATGCAAGAATACCACGTTATAAGGAAATACAGTGTTGCAGAGTAAAGACAAATAAATACTTATTGGAAACACTTAAACTTTACGAGAAGAAATAAAACATAGATTAAAAATTCAGGAGACAGCAGGTGTTGGAGAGGGTGCGGAGAAAGAGGAACACTCCTCCACTGCTGGTGGGGTTGCAAATTGGTACAACCACTCTGGAAAGCAGTCTGGCGGTTCCTCTGAAAACTGGGCACCTCACTTCCAGAAGATCCTGCTGTACCACTCCTGGGCATATACCCAGAGGATTCCCCACCATGGAATAAGGATTCATGCTCTACTATGTTCATAGCAGCCCTATTTATAATTGCCAGATGCTGGAAAGAACCCAGGTATCCCTCAACAGAAGAGTGGATACAAAAAATGTGGTATATCTACACAATGGAGTACTATTCAGCCATTAGAAACAATGAATTCATGAAATTCTTAGGCAAATGGATCGAGCTAGAGAACATCATACTAAGTGAGGTAACCCAGACTCAAAAGGCGAATCATGGTATGCACTAACTAATAAGTGGTTATTAACCTAGAAAACTGGAATACCCAAAACATAATCCACACATCAAATGAGATAAAAGAAGAAAGCAGGAGTGGTCCCTGCTTCTGGAAAGACTCAGTGAAACAGTATTTGGCAAAACCAGAACGGGGAACTGGGAAGGGGTGGGAGGGAGGACAGGGGAAGAGAAGGGGGCTTACGGGACTTTCGGGGAGTGGGGGGGCTAGAAAAGGGGAAATCATTTGAAATGTAAATAAATTATATCGAATAAAAAAAAGAATGAAAAAAAAAGAAATAAAACAGTACAAAATTAGCTTGTATATCCTAAACAACACGTTATAACTCGAAAGGATTTGGTGTTGCGTGTATGTCTAAGCATGTAGCCTCAAAAGAGAATGCACAGGAGAGTTTTCTCTCAAAAGAATATGTAAGAATACCACGTTATAAGGAAACATATTGCTGCAGAGTAAAGACAAATACATGCGTTTTGGAAACACATTATGAGAAGAAATAACGCATGGTACAAAATTAGCTTGCATCTCCGAAACAACACATGGTTACTCAAAAAGATTTGGTGTGGCTTGTACATCTAAACGTGTAGCCTCAAAAGAGAACCCACAGGAGAATTTTCTTTCGTCAAAATTTGTCAGAAAACCATGTTTAAGGAAATCCCGCATCATGCGAAATTATCTTGTTTTTCCTAAACAACACGTTGTAACTCGAAAAGCTTTGGTGTTGGGTGAATGTCTAAGCGTGTAGCCTCCAAAGAGAACGCACAGGAGAGTTTTCTCTCGAAAGAATATGTAAGAATATCACGTTATAAGGAAATACAGTGTGGCAGAGTATAGACAAATTTGTATTTATTGGAAACACTTTAGGAGAAGAAATAA
This sequence comes from Apodemus sylvaticus, assembly GCF_947179515.1. Taxonomy (NCBI): domain Eukaryota; kingdom Metazoa; phylum Chordata; class Mammalia; order Rodentia; family Muridae; genus Apodemus; species Apodemus sylvaticus. The sequence goes on from NW_026263240.1 coordinate 21,142, forward strand.
CGCATCATGTAAAATTAGCTTGTATCTCCTAAACAACACGTTGCAACTCGACAAGATTTGGTGTGGCGTGTATGTCTAAAGGTGTAGCCTCAAAAGAGAACCCACAGGAGAGTTTTCTTTCGTCAAAATTTGTCAGAAAACCACGTTTTAAGGAAATACCGCATCGTGCGAAACTATCTTGTTTTTCCTAAACAACATGTTGCAACTCGAAAAGCTTTGGTGGTGCGTGTATGTCTAAGCGTGTAGCCTCAAAAGAGAACGCACAGGAGAGTTTTCTTCTGAAAGAATATGTAGGAATACCACGTTATAAGGAAATACAGTGTTGCAGAGTAAAGACAAATACATACTTATTGGAAACACTTAAGCTTTACGAGAAGAAATAACACATAGTACAAAATTAGCTTGTATGTCCTAAACAACACGTTATATCTCGAAAGGATTTGGTGTGGCGTGTACGTCTAAACGTGCAGCCTCAAAAGAGAACCCACAGGAGAATTTTCTTTCATCAAAATTTGTCAGAAAACCACGTTTTAAGGAAATCCCGCATCATGCGAAATTATCTTGTTTTTCCTAAACAACACGTTGTAACTCGAAAAGCTTTGGTGTTGCGTGAATGTCTAAGTGTGTAGCCTCCAAAGAGAACGCACAGGAGAGTTTTCTCTCGAAAGAATATGTAAGAATATCACGTTATAAGGAAATACAGTGTTGCAGAGTAGAGGCAAATACATACGTATTGGAAACACTTAAACTTTACGAGAAGAAATAATTCATCGTAAAAAAATTAGCTTGTATCTCCTAAACAACAAGTTGTAACTCAAAAAGATTTGGTGTGGCGTGTACGTCTAAATGTGTAGCCTCAAAAGAGAACGCACAGGAGAGTTTTCTCTCGAAAGAATATGTAAGAATACAACGTTATAAGGAAATACAGTGTTGCAGAGTAGAGGCAAATACATACGTATTGTAAACATTTAAACTTTACGAGAAGAAATAATTCATTGCAAAAAAAAATTAGCTTGTATCTCCTAAACAACAAGTTGCAACTCAAAGAGATTTGGTGTGGCGTGTACGTCTAAACGTTTAGCCTCAAAAGAGAACCGACAGGAGAATTTTCTTTCGTCAAAATTTGTCAGAAAACCACGTTTTAAGGAAATCCCGCATCGTGAGAAATTATCTTGTTCTTCCTAAACAACACGTAACTCGAAAAGCTTTGCTGTTGCGTGTATGTCTCAGCGTGTAGCCTCAAATGAGAACGCACAGGAGAGTTTTCTCTCGAAAAAATATGTAAGAGTACCATGTTATAAGGAAATACAGTGTTGCAGAGTAAAGACAAATACTTACTTATTGAAAAACTTTATGAGAAGAAAGAACGCATCGTACAAAATTAGCTTGTATCTCCTAAACAACACATTGTAATTCGAAAAGATTTGGTGTGGCGTGTACGTCTAAACGTGTAGCCTCAAAAGAGAACCCACAGGAGAATTTTTGTTCGTAAAATTTGTCAGAAATCCATGTTTTAAGGAAATCACTCATCGTGCGAAATTATCTTGTTTTTCCTAAACAACACGTTGTAACTCGAAAAGCTTTGATGTTGTGTGTATGTCTAAGCGTGTAGCCTCAAAAGAGAACGCACAGGAGAGTTTTCTCTCGAAAGAACATGTAAGAATACCACATTATAAGGAAATACAGTTTTGCAGAGTAAAGACAAATACGTAGGTATTTGAAACACTCTATGAGAAGAAATAACGCATCGTAAAAAATTAGTTTGTATCTCCTAAACAACACGTTGTAACTCGAAAAGGTTTGGTATGGCATGTACGTCTAAACGTGTAGCCTCAAAAGAGAACCCTAAGGAGAATTTTCTTTCGTCAAAATTTGTCAGAAAACCACTTATTAAGGAAATCCCGCATCATGCGAAACTATCTTGTTTTTCCTAAACAACACATTGTAACTCGAAAATCTTTGGTGTTGCGTGTATGTCTAAGCATGTAGCCTCAAAAGAGAACGCACAGGAGAGATTTCTCTCGAACGAGTATGTAAGAATACCACGTTATAAGGAAATACATTGTGGCAAATTAAAGATAAATACGTTCCTTTTGGAAACACTTAAACTTTACAAGAAGATATAAAGCATCGTAAAAAATTAGCTTGTATCTCCTAAAGAACACGTTGTAACTCGAAAACATTTGGTGTGGCGTGTACGTCTAAACGTTTAGCCTCAAATGAAAACCCACAGGAGAATTTTATTTCCTCAAAATTTGTCAGAAAACCACGTTTTAAGGAATTCCCGCATCGTGCGAAATTATCTTGTTTTTCCTAAACAACACGTTCTAACTCGAAATGCTTTGGTGTTGCGTGTATGTCTAAGCGTGTAGCCTCAAATGAGAATGCACAGGAGAGTTTTCTCTCGAAAGAATATGTACGAATACCATGTTATAAGGAAATACAGTGTTGTAGAGTAAAGACAAATACGTACGTATTGGAAACACTTTAGGAGAAGAAATAACGCATCTTACAAAATTAGCTTGTATCTCCTAAACAACACGTTGTAACTCAAAAAGATTTGGTGTGGCGTGTACGTCTAAACATGTAGCCTCAAAAGAGAACACACAGGAGAATTTTCTTTCGTCAAAATTTTTCAGAAAACCACGTTTTAAGGAAATCCCGCATTGTGCGCAATTATCTTGTTTTTCATAAACAAAACATTGTAACTCGAAAAGCTTTGGTGTTGGGTGTATGTGTAAGCGTGTAGCCTCAAAAGAGAATGCACAGGAGAGTTTTCTCTCGAAAGAATATGTAAGAATACCACGTTATAAGGAAATATATTGCTGCAGAGTAAAGACAAATACATACGTATTGGAAACATATTATGAGAAGAAATAATGCATGGTACAAAATTTGCTTGTATCTCCTAAACAACACGTGGTAACTCAAAAAGATTTGGTGTGGCGTGCACGTCTAAATGTGTAGCCTCAAAAGAGAACCCACAGGAGAATTTTCTTACGTCAAAATTTGTCAGAAAACCACATTTTAAGGAAATCCCGCATCGTGCGAAATTATCCTGTTTTTCCTAATCAACACGTTGTAACTCGAAAAGCTTTGGTGGTGCGTGTATGTCTAAGCGTGTAGCCTCCAAAGAGAACGCACAGGATAGTTTTCTCTCGAAAGAATATTTAAGAATACTACGTTATAAGGAAATACAATGTTGCAGAGTATAGACAAATATGTACTTATTGGAAACACTTTACGAGAAGAAATAACGCATCATGCAAAATTAGCTTGTATCTCCTAAACAACACGTTGCAACTCGAAAAGATTTGTTGTGGCGTGTACGACTAAACGTGTAGCCTCAAAGGAGAACCCACAGGAGGGTTTTCTTTCGTCAAAATTTGTCAGAAAACCACGTTTTAAGGAAATCCTGCATCGTGCGAAATTATCTTGTTTTTCCTAAACAACATGTTGTAACTCGAAAAGCTTTGATGTTGCATATATGTCTAAATGTGTAGCCTCAAAAGAGAAGGCAGAGGAGAGTTTTCTCTCTAAAGAATATGTAAGAATACCATGTTATAACGAAATACAGTTTTGCAGAGTAAAGACAAATACGTACTTATTGGAAACACTTTACTAGAAGAAATAACGCATCGTACAAAATTAGCTTGTATCTCCAAAACTACACGTTGTAACTCGAAAAGAATTGTTGTGGCGTGTACGTCTTAACGTGTAGCATCAAAAGAGAACCCAAAGGAGAATTTTCATTTGTCAAAAATTTTCAGAAAATCACGTTTTAAGGAAATCCCGCATCGTGCGAAATTATCTTGTTTTTCCTAAACAACACGTTGTAACTCGAAAAGTTTTGGTGTTGCGTGAATGTCTAAGCTTGTAGCCTCAAAAGAGAATGCACAGGAGAGTTTTCTCTCGAAAGAATATGTAAGAATACCACGTTATAAGGAAATACACTGTTGCAGAGTAAAGACAAATACATACGTATTGGAACCACTTTACGAAAAGAAATAACGCATCATACAAAATTAGCTTGTATCTCTTAAACAACACGTATTGTATTTCCTTATAACGTGGTATTCTTATATATTCTTTCGAGAGAAAACTCTCCTGTGCCTTCTCTTTTGAGGATCCACGCTCACCCATACACGCAACACCAAATCTTTTCGAGTTACAACATGTTGTTTAGGAAAAAGAAGATGATTTCGCACGATGCAGGATTTCCTTAAAACGAGGTTTTCTGTAAAATTTTGACGAAAGAAAATTCTCCTGTGGGTTCTCTTTTGAGGCTACACGTTTAGACGTACATGCCACACCAAATCTTTTCGAGTTACAACATGTTGTTTCGGAGATACAAGCATAATTTTGTAAGATGCGTTACTTCTTCTCGTAAAGTGTTTCCAATATGTAAGTACTTGTCTTTACTCTGCAACACTGTATTTCCTTATAACGTGGTATTCTTATATATTCTTTCAAGAGAAAACTATCCTGTGCGTTCCCTTTTTAGGCTACACACTTAGACATACAGGCAACACCAAAGCTTTTCGAGTTACAACGTGTTGTTTATGAAAAACAAGATAATTTCGCACGATGCGGGATTTCCTTAAAACGTAGTTTTCTGAAACATTTTGACGAAAGAAAATTCTTCAGTGGGTTCTCTTTTGAGGCTACACGTTTAGACGTACACGCCACACCAAATTCTTTCGATTTGCCACGTGTTGTTTAGGAGATACAAGCTAATTTTGTATGATTCGTTATTTCTTCTCGTAAAGTGTTTCCAATAAGTACGTATTTGTCTTTACTCTGCAACACTGTATTTCCTTATAACGTTGTATTCTTACATATTCTTTCAAGAGAAAACTCTCCTGTGCGTTCTCTTTAGAGGCCATACGCTTAGATATACACGCAACGCCAAAGCTTTTCGAGTTACAATGTGTTGTTTAGGAAAAACAAGATAATTTCACAGGATGCGAGATTTCCATAAAACGTGGTTTTCTGAAAAATTTTGACGAAACAAAGTTCTCCTGTGGGTTCTCTTTTGAGACTACACGTGTAGAGGTACGAGTCACACCAAATCTTTTCGAGTTACAACTTGTTGTTTAGGAGATACAAGCTAATTTTTTCGTTGCCTTATTTCTTCTCTTAAAGTGTTTCCAATAGTGTTTGTCTTTACTCTGCAACACAGTATTTCCTTATAACGTGGTATTCTTACATATTCTTTCGAGCGAAAACTCTCCTGTGTGCTCTCTTTTGAGGCTACACGCTTAGACATACACGCAACACCAAAGCTTTTCGAGTTACAACGTGTTGTTTAGGAAAAACAAGATAATTTTGTACGATGCGAGATTTCCTTAAAACTTGGTTTCTGACAAATTTTGATGAAAGAAGATTCTCCTGTGGGTTCTCGTTTGAGGCTACACTTTTAGACTTACACGTCACACCAAATCTTTTCCAGTTACAACGTGTTGTTTAGGAGATACAAGCTAATTTTGTATGATGCGTTATTTCTTCTCGTAAAGTGTTTCCAATATATACTTATTTGTCTTTACTCTGCAAATTTGTATTTCCTTATAACGTGATATTCTTACATCTTCTTTCGAGAGAAAATTCTCCTGTGCCTTCTCTTTTGAGGCTACACGCTTACACATACACGCAACACAAAAGCTTTTCGAGTTACAACGTGTTGTTTAGGAAAAACAAGATAATTTCGTACGATGTGAGATTTCCTTAAAACGTGGTTTCTGACAAATTTTGATGAAAGAAGATTCTCCTGTCGGTTCTCGTTTGAGGCTACACTTTTAGACTTACAGGTCACACCAAATCTTTTCGAGTTACAACGTGTTGTTTAGGAGATACAAGCTAATTTTGTACGATGTGTTATTTCTTCTCGTAAAGTGTTTCCAATATGTACTTATTTGTCTTTACTCTGCAAAATTGTATTTCCTTATAACGTGATATTCTTACATATTCTTTCGAGAGAAAATTCTCCTGTGCCTTCTCTTTTGAGGCTACACGTTTACACATACACGCAACACCAAAGCTTTTCGAGTTACAACATGTTGTTTAGGAAAAAGAAGATGATTTCGCACGATGCGGCATTTCCTTAAAACGAGGTGTTCTGAAAAGTTTTGAAGTAAGAAAATTCTCCTGTGGGTTCTCTTTTGAGGATACACATTTAGACGTACATGCCACACCAAATCCTTTCGAGTTACCACGTGTTGTTTAGGAGATACAAGCTAATTTTGTACGATGCGTTATTTCTTCTTGTAAAGTGTTTCCGATACGTACTTATTTGTCTTTACTCTGCAACACTGTATTTCCTTATAACGTGGTATTCTTACATATTATTTTGAGGGAAAACTCTCCTGTGCGTTCTCTTTTGAGGCTACACGCTTAGACAAACATGCAACGCCAAAGTTTTTCGAGTTACAATGTGTTGTTTAGGAAAAACAAGATAATTTGGCATGATGCGAGATTTCCATAAAACGTGGTTTTCTGACAAATTTTGACGAAAGAAAATTCTCCTGTGGGTTCTCTTTTGAGGCTACACGTTTAGATGTACACGCCACACCAAATCCTTTCGAGTTACCACGTGTTGTTTAGGAGATACAAGCTAATTTTGTATGATGCGTTATTTCTTCTCGTAAAGTGTTTCCAATATGTACGTATTTGTCTTTACTCTGCAACACTGTATTTCCTTATAACGTTGTATTCTTACATGTTCTTTCGAGAGAAAACTCTCCTGTGCATTCTCTTTAGAGGCTACATGCTCAGACATACACGCAACACCAAAGCTTTTCGAGTTACAACGTGTTGTTTAGGAAAAACAAGATAATTTTGCACGATACGGGATTTCCTTAAACGTGGTTTTCTGACAAATTTTGAAGAAAGAAAGTTCTCCTGTGGGTTCTCTTTTGAGGCTAAACGTGTAGACATACGAGCCACACGAAATATTTTTGAGTTACAACGTGTCGTTTAGGAGATACAAGCAAATATTGTACAATGCGTTATTTCTTCTCATATAGTGTTTCCAATACGTACTTATTTGTCTTTACTCTGCAACACTGTATTTCCTTATAACGTGGTATTCTTACATATTCTTTCGAGGGAAAACAATCCTGTGCATTCTCTTTTGAGGTTACACGCTTAGACAAACACGCAACGCCAAAGCTTTTGGAGTTACAACGTGTTGTTTAGGAAAAACAAGATAATTTCGCACGATACGAGATTTCCATTAAACGTGGTTTTCTGAAAAATTTTGACGAAACAAAGTTCTCCTGTGGGTTCTCTATTGAGGCTGCACGTGTAGAGGTACGAGCCACACCAAATCTTTTCGAGTTACTACGTGTTGTTTAGGAGATACAAGCTAATGTTCTAGGATGCGATATTTCTTCTCTTAAAGTGTTTCTAATACGTACGTAGTTGTCTTTACTCTGCAACACTGTATTTCCTTATAACGTGGTATTCTTACATATTCTTTCGAGAGAAACCTCTTCTGTGCGTTCTCCTTTGAGGCTACACGCGTAGACATCCACGCAACACCAAAGCTTTTCGAGTTACAACGTGTTGTTTAGGAAAAACACGATAATTTCGCACGATGCGAGACTTCCTTAAAACGTGGTTTCTGACAAATTTTGATGAAAGAAAATTCTCCTGTGGGTTCTCGTTTGAGGCTACACTTTTAGACGTACACGTCACAACAAATCTTTTTGAGTTACAACGTGTTGTTTAGGAGATACAAGATAATTTTGTAAGATGCGTTATTTCTTCTCGTAAAGTGTTTCCAATATGTACTTATTGGTCTTTACTCTGCAAAATTGTATTTCCTTATAATGTGGTATTCTTACATATTCTTTCGAGAGAATACTCTCCAGTGCCTTCTCTTTTGAGGCTCCATGCTTACACATACACGCAACACCATAGCTTTTCGAGTTACAACATGTTGTTTAGGAAAAAGGAGATGATTTCGCACGATGCGGGATTTCCTTAAAACGTGGTTTTCTGAAAAATTTTGAATAAAGAAAATTCTCCTGTGGGTTCTCTTTTGAGGCTACACGTTTAGACGTACACGCCACACCAAATCCTTTCGAGTTACCACGTGTTGTTTAGGAGATACAAGCTAATTTTGTACGATGCATTATTTCTTCTCGTAAAGTGTTTCCAATACGTACTTATTTGTCTTTAATCTGCGACACTGTATTTCCTTATAACATAGTATTCTTACATATTATTTCGAGGGAAAACTCTCCTGTGCGTTCTCTTTTGAGGGGACATGCTTAGACAAACACGCAACGCCAAAGCTTTTCGAGTTACAATGTGTTGTTTAGGAAAACAAGATAATTTAGCACGATGCGAGATTTACATAAAATGTGGTTTTCTGAAAAATTTTGACGATAGAAAGTTCTCCTGTGGGTTCTCTTTTGTGGCTACTCGTGTAGAGGTACGAGCCACACCAAATCTTTTCGAATTACAACGTGTTGTTTAGGAGATATAAGCTAATTTTTTACGATGCGTTAATTCTTCTCGTAAAGTGTTTCCAATAAGTACATATTTGTCTTTACACTGCAACATTATATTTCCTTATAACGTGGTATTCTTACATATTCCTTCGAGGGAAAACTATCCTGTGCGTTCCCTTTTGAGGCTACACACTTAGACATACAGGCAACACCAAAGCTTTTCGAGTTACAACGTGTTGTTTATGGAAAACAAGATAATTTTGCACGATGCGGGATTTCCTTAAAACGTGGTTTTCTGACAAATTTTGATGAAAGAAAATTCTCCTGTGGCTTCTCTTTTGAGGCTACACGTTTAGACGTGCACGCCACACCAAATCCTTTCGAGTAACCACGTGTTGTTTAAGAGATACAAGCTAATTTTGTATGATGCGTTATTTCTTTTCGTAAAGTGGTTCCAATACGTATGTATTTGTCTTTACTCTGAAACAGTGTATTTCCTTATAACGTTGTATTCTTACATGTTCTTTCGAGAGAAAACTCTCCTGTGCATTCTCTTTAGAGGCTACATGCTCAGACATACACGCAACACCAAAGCTTTTCGAGTTACAACTTGTTGTTTAGGAAAAACAAGATAATTTTGCACGATGCGGGATTTCCTTAAAACATGGTTTTCTGACAAATTTTGACGAAAGAAAGTTCTCCTGTGGGTTCTCTTTTGAGGCTACACGTGTAGCCGTACGAGCCACACCAAATAATTTTGAGATACAATGTGTTCTTTATGAGATACAAGCAAATATTGTACGATGCGCTATTTCTTCTCATAAAGTGTTTCCAATACATACATATTTGTCTATACTCTGCAACACTGTATTTCCTTATAACATGGTATTCTTACATATTCTTTCAAGGGATAATTCTCCTGTGCATTCTCTTTTGAGGCTACACGATTAGACAAACACACAACACCAAAGCTTTTCGAGTTACAACATGTTGTTTAGGAAAAAGAAGATGATTTCGCACGATGCGGGATTTCCTAAAAACCTGGTTTTCTGAAAAATTTTGACGAAAGAAAATTCTCCTGTGGGTTCTCTTTTGAGGCTACATATTTAGACGTACACGTCACACCAAATCTTTTCGAGTTACAACGTGTTGTTTAGGGCATACAAGCTAATTTTTTTATAATGCGTTAATTCTCGTAAAGTGTTTCCAATACGTACGTATTTGTCTTTACTCTGCAACACTGTATTTCCTTATAACGTGGTATTCTTACATATTCTTTCGAGAGAAAACTATTCTGTGCATTCCCTTTTGAGGCTAAACACTTAGACATACAGGCAACACCAAAGCTTTTTGAGTTACAACGTGTTGTTTATAAAAAACAAGATAATTTCGCACGATGCCTGATTTCCTTAAAACATGGTCTTCTGACAAATTTTGATGAACGAAAATTATTCTGTTGGTTCTCTTTTGAAGCTTCACGTTTAGACGTGCACGCCACACCTAATCCTTTCGAGTTGCCACGTGTTGTTTAGGAGATACAAGCTAATTTTGTAGGATGCTTTATTTCTTCTCCTAAACTGTTTCCAATACGTACGTATTTGTCTTTACTCTGCAACACTGTATTTCCTTATAATGTGCTATTCTTACACATTCTTTCGAGAGAAAACAATCCTGTGCCTTCCCTTTTGAGGCTAAACACTTAGACATACAGGCAACACCAAAGCTTTTCAAGTTACAACGTGTTGTTTATGAAAAACATGATAATTTCGCACGATGCGGGATTTCCTTAAAACTTGGTGTTCTGACAAATTTTGACTAAAGAAAATTCTCCTGTGGGTTCTCTTATGAGGCTACACGTTTAGACGTGCACGCCACACCAAATCCTTTTGAATTACCATGTGTTGTTTAGGAGATAAAAGCTAATTTTCTAAGATGCGTTATTTCTTCTTGTAAAGAGTTTCCAATATGTACATATTTTTCTTTACTCTGCAACACTGTATTTCCTTATAACATTGTATTCTTACATGTTCTTTCGAGAGAAAACTCTCCTGTGCATTCTCTTTAGAAGCTACACGTTTAGATATACACGCAACACCATAGCTTTTCGAGTTACAACGTGTTGTTTAGGAAAAACAAGATAATTTTGCACGATGCGGGATATCATTAAAACGTGGTTTTCTGACAAATTTTGACTAAAGAAAGTTCTCCTGTGCATTGTCTTTTGAGGCTACAGGTTTAGACGTACACGCCACACCAAATCTTTTCGAGTTACAACTTGTTGTTTAGGAGATACAAGCAATTATTTTCGATGCGTTATTTCTTCTTGTAAAGTGTGTCGAATACGTAATTAATTGTCTTTACTCTGCAACACTGTATTTCCTTATAACGTGGTATTCTTACATATTCTTTCGAGGGAAAACTCTCCTGTGCGTTCTCTTTTGGGCTACACGCTTAGACATACACGCAACGCCAAAGCTTTTCTAGTTACAACATGTTGTTTAGGAAAAACAAGATAATTTCGCACGATGCGAGATTTCCATAAAACGTGGTTTTCTGAAAAATTTTGAGGAAAGAAAGTTCTCCTGTGGATTCTCTTTTGAGGCTACATGTTTAGACGTACACGTCACACCAAATCTTTTCGAGTTACAACGTGTTGTTTAGGAGATACAAGCTAATTTTTTACGATGCGTTATTTTTTCTCATAAAGTGTTTCCAATAAGTACTTATTTGTCTTTACTCTGCAAAATTGTATTTCCTTATAACGTGGTATTCTTGCATATTCTTTCGAGAGAAAACTCTCCTGTGCCTTCTGTTTTGAGGCTCCACACTTACACATACACGCAACACCAAAGCTTTTCGAGTTACAACATGTTGTTTAGGAAAAAGAAGATGATTTCGCATGATGCGGTATTTCCTTAAAACGTGGTTTTCTGAAAAATTTTGACAAAAGAAAATTCTCCTGTGTGTTCTCTTTTGAGGCTACACGTTTAGACGTACATGCCACACCAAATCTTGTTGAGTTACAACGTGTTGTTTAGGAGATACAAGCTAATTTTTTACGATGTGTTTATTCTTCTCGTAAAGTGTTTCCAACACATACGTATTTGTCTTTACTCTGCAACATTGTATATCCTTATAACGTGGTATTCTTACATATTCTTTCGATAGAAAACTATCCTGTGCGTTCCCTTTTGAGGCTACACACTTAGACATACAGGCAACATCAAAGCTTTTCGAGTTACAACGTGTTGTTTATGAAAAACAAGATAATTTCGCACGATGCGGGATTTCCTTAAAACGTGGTGTTCTGACAAATTTTGACGAAAGAAAATTCTCCTGTGGGTACTCTTTTGACGCTACACGTTTAGAGGTACACGCCACACCAAATCCTATCGAGTTACTACGTGTTGTTTAGGAGATACAAGCTAATTTTGTACGATGCTTTATTTCTTCTCGTAAAGTGTTTCCAAACTTACGTATTTGTCTTTACTCTGCAACACTGTATTTCCTTATAATGTTGAATTCTTACATGTTCTTGCGAGAGAAAACTTTCCTGTGCATTCTCTTTAGAGGCTACATGCTCACACATACACGCAACACCAAAGCTTTTCGAGTTACAACGTGTTGTTTAGGAAAAACAAGATAATTTTGCACGATGCAGATATCCTTAAAACGTGGTTTTCTGACAAATTTTGACGAAAGAAAGTTCTCCTGTGCATTGTCTTTTGAGGCTACAGGTTTAGACATACATGCCACACCAAATCTTTTTGAGTTACAACCTGTTGTTTAGGAGATACAAGCAAATATTTTACGATGCGTTATTTCTTCTTGTAAAGTGTTTCCAATACATAAGTATTTGTCTTTACTCTACAACACTGTATTTCCTTATAACGTGGTATTCTTACATATTCTTTCAAGAGAAATCTCTCCTGTGAGTTCTCTTTTGATGCTACACGCTTAGACATACACGCAACACCAAAGCTTTTCGAGTTACAACGTGTTGTTTAGGAGATACAAGCTAATTTTGTATGATGCATTATTTCTTCTCATAAAGTGTTTCCAATAAGTACTTATTTGTCTTTACTCTGCAAAATTGTATTTCCTTATAACGTGGTATTCTTGCATATTCTTTCGAGAGAAAACTCTCCTGTGCTTTCTCTTTTGCGGCTCCACACTTACACATACACGCAACACCAAAGCTTTTCAAGTTACAACATGTTGTTTAGGAAAAAGAAGATGATTTCGCATGATGCGGGATTTCCTTAAAACGTCGTTTTCTGAAAAATTTTGACAAAAGAAAATTCTCCTGTGGGTTCTCTTTTGAGGCTACACATTTAGACGTACATGCCACACCAAATCTTGTCGAGTTACAACGTGTTGTTTAGGAGATACAAGCTAATTTTTTACGATGTGTTTATTCTTCTCGTAAAGTGTTTCCAACACATACGTATTTGTCTTTACTCTGCCACATTGTATATCCTTATAACGTGGTATTCTTACATATTCTTTTGATAGAAAACTATCCTGTGCGTTCCCTTTTGAGGCTACACACTTAGACATACAGGCAACATCAACGCTTTTCGAGTTACAACTTGTTGTTTATGAAAAACAAGATAATTTCCACGATGCGGGATTTCCTTAAAACGTGGTGTTCTGACAAATTTTGACGAAAGAAAATTCTCCTGTGGGTACTCTTTTGACGCTACACGTTTAGAGGTACACGCCACACCGAATCCTATCGAGTTACCACGTGTTGTTTAGGAGATACAAGCTAATTTTGTACGATGCTTTATTTCTTCTCGTAAAGTGTTTCCAAACTTACGTATTTGTCTTTACTCTGCAACATTGTATTTCTTTATAATGTTGAATTCTTACATGTTCTTGCGAGAGAAAACTTTCCTGTGCATTCTCTTTAGAGGCGACATGCTCACACATACACGCAACACCAAAGCTTTTCGAGTTACAACGTGTTGTTTAGGAAAAACAAGATAATTTTGCACGATGCAGATATCCTTAAGACGTGGTTTTCTGACAAATTTTGACGAAAGAAAGTTCTCCTGTGCATTGTCTTTTGAGGCTACAGGTTTAGACGTACATGCCACACCAAATCTTTTTGAGTTACAACTTGTTGTTTAGGAGATGCAAGTTAATTTTGTACGATGCGTTATTTCTTCTCGTAAAGTGTTTCCAATACATAAGTATTTGTCTTTACTCTGCAACACTGTATTTCCTTATAACGTGGTATTCTTACATATTCTTTCGAGGGAAAACTCTCCTGTGCATTCTCTTTTGGGCTACACGCTTAGACATACACGCAACACCAAAGCTTTTCGAGTTACAACGTGTTGTTTAGGAAAAACAAGATAATTTCGCACGATGCGAGATTTCCATAAAACGTGGTTTTCTGAAAAAATTTGACGAAAGAAAGTTCTCCTGTGGGTTCTCTTTTTTTTTCTTTTTTTTTATTCGATATAATTTATTTACATTTCAAATGATTTCCCCTTTTCTAGCCCCCCACTCCCTGAAAGTCCCTTAAGTCCCCTTCTCTTTCCCTGTCCTCCCACCCACCCCTTCCCATTTCCCTGTTCTGGTTTTGCCGAATACTGCTTCACTGAGTCTCTCCAGAACCAGGGGCCAGTCCTCCTTTCTCCTTGTACCTCATTTGATGTGTGGATTATGTTTCGGGTATTCCAGTTTTCTAGGTTAATAACCACATATTAGTGAGTGCATACCATGATTCACCTTTTGAGTCTGGGTTACCTCACTTAGTATGATGTTCTCTAGCTCCATCCATTTGCCTAAGAATTTCATGAATTCATTGTTTCTAATGGCTGAATAGTACTCCATTGTGTAGATATACCACATTTTTTGTATCCATTCTTCTGTTGAGGGATACCTGGGTTCTTTCCAGCATCTGGCAATTATAAATAGGGCTGCTATGAACATAGTAGAGCATGTATCCTTATTATATGGTGGGGAATCCTCTGGGTATATGCCCAGGAGTGGTATAGCAGGATCTTCTGGAAGTGAGGTGCCCAGTTTTCAGAGGAACAGCCAGACTGATTTCCAGAGTGGTTGTACCAATTTGCAGCCCCACCAGCAGTGGAGGAGTGTTCCTCTTTCTCCACACCCTCTCCAACACCTGCTGTCTCCTGAATTTTTAATCTTAGCCATTCTGACTGGTGTAAGATGAAATCTCAGGGTTGTTTTGATTTGCATTTCCCTAATGACTAATGAAGTTGAGCATTTTTTAAGATGCTTCTCCGCCATCCGAAGTTCTTCATGTGTGAATTCTTTGTTTAACTCTGTACCCCATTTTTTAATAGGATTGTTCGGTTTTCTGGAGTCTAACTTCTTGAGTTCTTTATATATATTGGATATTAGCCCTCTATCTGATGTAGGATTGGTGAAGATCTTTTCCCAATTTGTTGGTTGCCGATTTGTCCTCTTGATGGTGTCCTTTGTCTTACAGAAACTTTGTATCTTTATGAGGTCCCATTTGTCAATTCTTGCTCTTAGAGCATACGCTATTGGTGTTCTGTTCAGAAACTTTCTCCCTGTACCGATGTCCTCAAGGGTCTTCCCCTGTTTCTTTTCTATTAGCTTCAGAGTGTCTGGCTTTATGTGGAGGTCCTTGATCCATTTGGATTTGAGCTTAGTACAAGGAGACAAGGATGGATCAAGTCGCATTCTTCTGCATGCTGACCTCCAGTTGAACCAGCACCATTTGTTGAAAAGGCTATCTTTTTTCCATTGGATGTTTTCAGCCTCTTTGTCGAGGATCAAGTGGCCATAGGTGTGTGGTTTCATTTCTGGATCTTCATGGGTTCTCTTTTGAGGCTACACGTTGAGACATACATGTCACACCAAATCCTTTCAAGTTACAACGTGTTGTTTAGGAGATACAAGCTAATTTTGTACGATGCGTTATTTCTTCTCCTAAAGTGTTTCCAATAAGTACTTATTTGTCTTTACTCTGCAAAATTGTATTTCCTTATAACGTGGTATTCTTGCATATTCTTTCGAGAGAAAACTTTCCTGTGCCTTCTCTTTTGAGGCTCCTCACTTACACATACACGCAACAACAAAGCTTTTCGAGTTACAACCTGTTATTTAGGAAAAAGAAGATGATTTCGCATGATGCGGGATTTCCTTAAAACGTGGTTTTCTGAAAAATTTTGAAGAAAGAAAATTCTCCTGTGGGTTCTCTTTCGAGGCTACACGTTTAGACGTACATGCCATACCAAATCTTTTCGAGTTACAATGTGTTGTTTAGGAGATACAAGCTAATTTTTTCGATGCGTTAATTCGTCTCGTAAAGTGTTTCCAGTACGTATTTGTCTTTACTCTGCAACATTGTATTTCCTTATAACGTGGTATTCTTACATATTCTTTCGAAATAAAACTATCCTGTGCGTTCTCTTTTGAGGTTACACGCTTAGACACACACGCAACACCAAAGCTTTTCGAGTTACAATGTGTTGTTTAGGAAAAACAAGATAATTTTGCACGATGCGAGATTTCCTTAAAACCTGGTTTCTGACAAATTTTGATGAAAGAAAATTCTCTTGTGGGTTCTCTGTTGAGGCTACACCTTTAGACGTACATGTCACACCAAATCTTTTCGAGTTACAACGTGTTGTTTAGGAGATACAAGCTAATTTTGTACGATGTGTTATTTCTTCTCGTAAAGGGTTTCCAATATGTACTTATTTGTCTTTACTCTGCAAAATTGTATTTCCTTATAACGTGGTATTCTTACATAATCTTTCAAGAGAAAACTCTCCTGTGCCTTCTCTTTTGAGGCTACACGCTTACACATACACGCAACACCAAAGCTTTTCGAGTTACAACATGTTGTTTAGGAAAAAGAAGATGATTTCGCACGATGCGGGATTTCCTTGAAGTGTGGTTTTCTGAAAAATTTTGACGAAAGAAAATTCTCCTGTGGGTTCTCTTTTGAGGCTACACGTTTAGACGAACATGCCACACCAAATCTTTTCGAGTTACAACGTGTTGTTTCGGAGATACAAGCTAATTTTGTAGGATGTGTTAATTATTCTCATAAAGTGTTTCCAAGACTTACATATTTGTCTTTACTCTGCAACACTGTATTTCCTTATAACGTGGTATTCTTACATATTCTTTCGAGAGAAAACTATCCCGTGCTTTCACTTTTGCGGCTACACACTTAGACAAAGAGGCAACACCAAACCTTTTCGAGTTACAATGTGTTGTTTATGAAAAACAAGATAATTTCGCACGATGCAGGATTTCCTTAAAACTTAGTTTTCTGAAAAATTTGACGAAAGAAAATTCTTCAGTGGGTTTTCTTTTGAGGCTACATGTTTAGACGTACACGCCACACCAATTCCTTTCAAGTTACCACGTGTTGTTTAGGAGATACAAGCTAATTTTGTATGATGCGTTATTTCTTCTCGTAAAGTGTTTCCAATATGTACGTATTTGTCTTTACTCTGCAACACTTTATTTCCTTATAACGTGGTATTCTTACATATTCTTTGGAGAGAAAACTCTACTGTGCGTTCTCTTTAGAGGCTACACACTTAGACATACACGCAACGCCAAAGCTTTTCGAGTTACAATGTGCTGTTTAGGAAAAACAAGATAATTTCGCACGATGTGAGATTTCCATAAAACGTGGTTGTCTGAAAAATGTTGACGAAAGAAAGTTCTCCTGTGGATTTTCTTTTGAGGCTACACATGTAGAGGTACGAGCCACACCAAATCTTTTCGAGTAACAACGTGTTGTTTAGGAGATACAAGCTAATTTTGTACGATGCATTATTTCTTCTCTTAAAGTGTTTCCAATACTATTTGTCTTTACTCTGCAACACTGTATTTCCTTATAACGTGGTATTTTTACATATTCTTTCGAGAGAAAACTCTCCTGTGAGTTCTCTTTTGAGGCTACACGCTTAGACATACACGCAACACCAAAGGTTTTCGAGTTAAAACGTGTTGTTTAGGAAAAACAAGATAATTTCGCACGATGCGAGATTTCCTTAAAACGTGGTTTCTGACAAATTTTGATGAAATAAAATTCTCCTGTGGGTTCTCTTTTGAGGCTACACTTTTAGACGTACACGTCACACCAAATCTTTTCAAGTTACAACGTTTTGTTTAGGAGATACAAGGTAATTTTGAACGATGCGTTATTTCTTCTCGTAAAGTGTTTCCAATATGTATTTATTTGTCTTTACTCTGCAAAATTGTATTTCCTTATAACGTGGTATTCTTACATACTCTTTCGAGAGAAAACTCTCCTTTGCCTTCTCTTTTGAGGCTCCACGCTTACACATACACGCAACACCAAAGCTTTTCGAGTTACAACATGTTGTTTAGGAAAAAGAAGATGATTTCGCACGATGCGGGATTTCCTTAAAACGTGATTTTCTGAAAATTTTTGAAGAAATGAAATTCTCCTGTAGGTTCTCTTTTGAGGCTACACGTTTAGAGTACATGCCACACCAAATCTTTTCGAGTTACAACGTGTTGTTTAGGAGATTCAAGCTAATTTTTTACGATGCGTTAATTCTTCTCGTGAAGTGTTTCCAATACGTACGTATTTGTCTTTACTCTGCAACATTGTATTTCCTTATAACGTGGTATTCTTACATATTCTTTCTAGAGAAAACTATCCTGTGCGTTCTCTTTTGAGGTTACACACTTAGACATACACGCAACACCAAACATTTTTGAGTTATAACATGTTATTTAGGAAAAACAAGATAATTTCGCACGATGCGATATATCCTTAAAACGTGGTTACTGACAAATTTTGATGAAAGAAAATTCTCTTGTGGGTTCCCTTTTGAGGCTACACGCTTAGACGTACACGTCACACCAAATCTTTTCGAGTTACAACGTGTTGTTTAGGAGATACAAGCTAATTTTTTACGATGCGTTATTTCTTCTTGTAAAGTGTTTCCAATATGTACTTATTTGTCTTTACTCTGCAAAATTGTATTTCCTTATAACGTGGTATTCTTACATATTCTTTCAAGAGAGAACTCTCCTGTGCCTTCTCTATTGAGGCTCCACGCTTACACATACACGCAACACCAAAGCTTTTCGAGTTACAACATGTTGCTTAGGAAAAAGAAGATGATTTCGCACGATGCGGGATTTCCTTAAAACGTAGTTTTCTGAAAAATTTTGAAGAAAGAAAATTCTCCTGTGGGTTCTCTTTTGAGGCTACACATTTAGACGTACACGGAACACCAAATCTTTTCGAGTTACAACATGTTGTTTTGGAGATACAAGCTAATTTTGTAAGATGTGTTACTTCTGCTCGTAAAGTTTCCCAATACGTACTTATTTGTCTTTACTCTGCAACACTGTATTTCCTTATAACATGATATTCTTATATATTCTTTTGAGGGAAACGTCTCCTGTGCGTTCTCTTTTGGGCTACAGTCTTAGACATACACACAACACCAAAGCTTTTCGAGTTACAACGTGTTGTTTATGAAAAAGAAGATAATTTCACACGATGCGGGATTTCCTTAAAACGTGGTTTTCTGACAAATTTTGACGAAAGAAAATTCTCCTGTGGGTTCTCTTTTGAGGCTTCACGTTTAGAAGTGCATGCCACACCAAATCCTTTCGAGTTACCACGTGTTGTTTAGGAGATACAAGCTAATTTTTTACGATGCGTTATTTCTTCTCGTAAAGTGTTTCCAATAAGTAAGTATTTGCCTTTACTATGAAACACTGTATTTCCTTATAACGTGGTATTCTTACATGTTCTTTGGAGAGAAAAATCTCCTGTGCGTTCTCTTAAGTGGCTACACGCATAGACATACACGCAACACCAAAGCTTTTCGAGTTACAACGTGTTGTTTAGGAAAAACAAGATAATTTCGCATGATGCGCGATTTCCTTAAAACTTGGTTTTCTGACAAATTTTGAAGGAAAGAAAATTCTCCCGTGGGTTCTCTTTTGAGGGTACACATTTAGACGTACAAGCCACACCAAATCCTTTCGAGTTATAACGTGTTGTTTAGGAGATACAAGCTAATTTTGTACTATGTGTTATTTCTACTCGTTAAGTTTAAGTGTTTCCAATAAGTATGTATTTGTCTTTACTCTGCAACACTGTATTTCCTTATAATGTGGTATTCCTACATATTCTTTCGGGAGAAAACTCTCCTGTGCGTTCTCTTTTGAGGCTACACGCTTAGACATACACGCAACACCAATGCTTTTCGAGTTACAACATGTTGTTTAGGAAAAACAAGATAATTTCGCACGATGCGGGATTTCCTTAAAACGTGGTTTTTGACAAATTTTGACAAAAGAAAACTCTCCTGTGGGTTCTCTTTTGAGGCTACACGTTTAGACCTACACGCCACACCAAATCTTTTCGAGTTACAGCGTGTTGTTTAGGAGATACAAGCTAATTTTACATGATGCGTTATTTCTTCTCGTAAAGTGTTTCCCATAAGTACGTATTTGTCTTTACTCTGCAACACTTTATTTCCTTATAACATGGTTTTCTTACATATTCTTTTGAGAGAAAACTATCCTGTGCGTTCTCTTTGGAGGCTACACGCTTAGACATACACGCAACACCAAAGCTTTTCGAGTTACAACGTGTTGATTAGGAAAAACAAGATAATTACGCACGATGCGGGATTTCCTTAAAACGTGGTTTTCTGACAAATTTTGAGGTTAGAAAATTCTCCTGTGGGTTCTCTTCTGAGGCTACACTCTCAGACGTACATGCCACACCAAATCTTTTTGAGTTACCACGTGTTGTTTCGGAGATACAAGCTAATTTTGTACCATGCGTTATTTCTTCTCATAATGTGTTTCCATTAAGTACGTGTATGTCTTTACTCTGCAGCAATATATTTCCTTATAACGTGGCATTCTTACATATTCTTTCGAGAGAAAACTCTCCTGTGCATTCTCTTTTGAGGCTGCATGCTTAGACATACACGCAACACCAAAGCTTTTCTAGTTACAACGTGTTGTTTAGGAAAAACAAGATAATTTCGCACGATGCGGGATTTCCTTAAAACGTGGTTTTCTGAAAAATTTTGACGAAAGAAAATTCTCCTGTGGGTTCTCTTTTGAAGCTACACGTTTAGACGTACAGGCCACACCAAATCTTTGTAAGTTACAACGTGTTGTTTAGGAGATACAAGCTAATTTTGTACTATGCTTTATTTCTTCTCGTAAAGTTTTTCCAATACGCATTTGTCTTTACTCTACAACACTGTGTTTCCTAATAACGTGGTATTCTTACATATTCTTTCGAGACAAAACTCTCCTTTGCATTCTCTTTTGAGGCTACACGCTTAGACATACATGCAACAACAAAGCTTTTCGAGTTACAACGTGTTGTTTCCGAAAAAAAAAGATAATTTCGCACGATGCGGGATTTCCATAAAACGTGGTTTTCTGACAAATTTTGACGAAAGAAAATTCTCCTGTGGGTTCTCTTTTGAGGCTACACGTTTAGATGTACACGCCACACCAAATCTTTTTGAGATACAACGTGTTGTTTAGGAGATACAAGCTAATTTTTTTAGATGCGTTATTTCTTCTCGTAAAGTGTTTCCAATACGTACTTATTTGTCTTTAATCTGCTACACTGTATTTCCTTATAACATGGTATTCTTACATATTATTTCGAGGGAAAACTCTCCTGTGCATTCTCTTTTGAGGGGACACGCTTAGACAAACATGCAACGCCAAAGCTTTTCGAGTTACAATGTGTTGTTTAGGAAAAACAAGATAATTTAGCACGATGCGAGATTTCCATAAAACGTGGTTTTCTGAAAAATTTTGACGAAAGAAAGTTCTCCTGTGGGTTCTCTTTTGAGGCTACACGTGTAGAGGTACGAGCCACACCAAATCTTTTCGAATTACAACGTGTTGTTTAGGAGATATAAGCTAATTTTTTACGATGCGTTAATTCTTCTCATAAAGTGTTTCCAATAAGTACATATTTGTCTTTACACTGCAGCATTATATTTCCTTATAACGTGGTATTCTTACATATTCCTTCGAGAGAAAACTATCCTGTGCGTTCCCTTTTGAGGCTACACACTTAGACATACAGGCAACACCAAAGCTTTTCGAGTTACAACGTGTTGTTTATGGAAAACAATATAATTTTGTACGATGCGGGATTTCCTTAAAACGT
Organism: Apodemus sylvaticus; assembly: GCF_947179515.1. NCBI lineage: Eukaryota > Metazoa > Chordata > Mammalia > Rodentia > Muridae > Apodemus > Apodemus sylvaticus. The sequence goes on from NW_026263240.1 coordinate 42,778, forward strand.
GGTTTTCTGACAAATTTTGACGAAAGAAAATTCTCCTGTGGCTTCTGTTTTGAGGCTACACGTTTAGACGTGCACGCCACACCAAATCCTTGCGAGTTACAACATGTTGTTTAAGAGATACAAGCTAATTTTGTATGATGCGTTATTTCTTTTCGTAAAGTGGTTCCAATACATATGTATTTGTCTTTACTCTGCAACACTGTATTTCCTTATAACGTTGTATTCTTACATGTTCTTTCGAGAGAAAACTCTCCTGTGCATTCTCTTTAGAGGCTACATGCTCAGACATACACGCAACACCAAAGCTTTTCGAGGTACAACGTGTTGTTTAGGAAAAAAAAAGATAATTTTGCACGAAGCGGGATTTCCTTAAAACGTGGTTTTCTGACAAATTTTGACGAAAGAAAGTTCTCCTGTAGGTTCTCTTTTGAGGCTACACGTGTAGCCGTACGAGCCACACCAAATATTTTTCAGTTACAACGTGTTGTTTAGGAGACACAAGCAAATATTGTATGATGCGTTATTTCTTCTCGTAAAGTGTTTCCAATACGTACATATTTGTCTTTACTCTGCAACACTGTATTTCCTTATAACATGGTATTCTTACATATTTTTTCGAGGGAAAACTCTCCTGTGCATTCTCTTTTGAGGCTACACGATTAGACAAACACGCAACACCAAAGCTTTTCGAGTTACAACGTGTTGTTTAGGAAAAAGAAGATGATTTCGCATGATGCGGGATTTCCTAAAAACCTGGTTTTCTGAAAAATTTTGACGAAAGAAAATTCTCCTGTGGGTTCACTTTTGAGGCTACATATTTAGACGTACACGTCACACCAAATCTTTTCGAGTTACATTGTGTTGTTTAGGAGATACAAGCTAATTTTTTATAATGCGTTAATTCTCGTAAAGTGTTTCCAATACGTACGTATTTGTCTTTACTCTGCAACACTGTATTTCCTTATAATGTGGTATTCTTACATATTCTTTCGAGAGAAAACTATCCTGTGCATTCCCTTTTGAGGCTAAACACTTAGACATACAGGCAACACCAAAGCTTTTTGAGTTACAACGTGTTGTTTATAAAAAACAAGATACTTTCGCACGATGCCGGATTTCCTTAAAACATGGTTTTCTGACAAATTTTGACGAAAGAAAATTATTCTTTTGGTTCTCTTTTGAGGCTTCACGTTTCGACGTGCACGTCACACCTAATCCTTTCGTGTTACCACGTGTTGTTTAGGACATACAAGCTAATTTTGTACGATGCTTTATTTCTTCTCGTAAAGTGTTTCCAATACGTACGTATTTGTCTTTACTCTGCAACACTGTATTTCCTTATAACGTGGTATTCTTACACATTCTTTCGAGAGAAAACTATCCTGTGCGTTCCCTTTTGAGGCTACACACTTAGACATACAGGCAACACCAAAGCTTGTCAAGTTACAACGTGTTGTTTATGAAAAAGAAGATAATTTCGCACGATGCGTGATTTCCTTAAAACTTGGTGTTCTGACAAATTTTGACGAAAGAAAATTCTCCTGTGGGTTCTCTTTTGAGGCTACACGTTTAGACGTGCACGCCACACCATATCCTTTTGAATTACCACGTGTTGTTTAGGAGATACAAGCTAATTTTGTACGATGCATTATTTATTCTCATAAAGTGTTTCCAATATTTACGTATTTGTCTTTACTCTGCAACACTGTATTTCCTAATTACATTGTATTCTTACATGTTCTTTCGAGAGAAAACTCTCCGGTGCGTTCTCTTTAGAGGCTACACGCTTAGACATACACGCAACACCAAAGCTTTTCGAGTTACAACGTGTTGTTTAGGAAAAACAGGATAATTTTGCACGATGCGGGATATCCTTAAAACGTGGTTTTCTGACAAATTTTGACGAAAGAAAGTTCTCCTGTGCGTTGTCTTTTGAGGCTACAGGTTTAGACGTACACGCCACACCAAATCTTTTCGAGTTACAACTTGTTGTTTAGGAGATACAAGCAAATTTTGTTCGATGCGTTATTTCTTCTTGTAAAGTGTGTCCAATATGTACTTAATTGTCTTTACTCTGCAACACTGTATTTCCTTATAACGTGATATTCTTACATATTCTTTCGAGGAAAAACTCTCCTGTGCGTTCTCTTTTGGGCTACACGCTTAGACATACACGCAGCACCAAAGCTTTTCGAGTTACAACGTGTTGTTTAGGAAAAACAAGATAATTTCGCACAATGCAGGACTTCCTTAAAACGTGGTTTTCTGAAAAAATTTTAACCAAAGAAAATTCTCCTGTGGGTTCTCTTTTGATGCTACACGTTTAGATGTAAACACCACACCAAATCTTTTCGAGTTACAACGTGTTGTTTACACCAAAACTTTTCGAGTTACAACGTGTTGTTTAGGAAAAACAAGATAATTTCGCACGATGCGGGATTTCCTTAAAACGTGGTTTTCTGACATATTTTGACGAAAGAAAATTCTCCTGTAGGTTCTCTTTTGAGGCTACACGTTTCAACGTACATGCCACACAAAATCTTTCGCGTTACAACGTGTTGTTTAGGAAATACAAGCTAATTTTGTACGATGTATCATTCCTTCTCGTAAAGTGTTTCCAATATGTATGTATCTGTCTTTACTCTGCAACACTGTATGTCCTTATAACGTGGTATTCTTACATATTCTTTCGAGAGAATACTCTCTTGTGCGTTCTCTTTTGAGGCTACACGCTTCGACATACATGCAAAACCAAAGCTTTTCGAGTTACAACGTGTTGTTTAGGAAAAACCAGATAATTTCACACGATGCCGGATTTCTTTAAAACGTGGTTTTCTGAAAAAATTTTGACGAAAGAAAATTCTCCTGTGGGTTCTCTTTTGAGGCTACACCTTTAGATGTAAACACCACACCAAATCCTTTCGAGTTACTACGTGTTGTTTAGGAGATACAAGCTAATTTTTTCCCATGCATTATTTCTTCTCGTAAAGTGTTTCAAATACGTACATAATTGTCTTTACTCTGTAACACTGTTTTTCCATATAACGTAGTATTCCTACATATTCTTTCGAGAGAAAACTCTCCTGTGCGTTCTCTTTTGAGGCTACATTCTTAGACATACACCCAATACCAAAGCTTTTTGAGTTACAACGTGTTGTTTAGGAAAAACAAGATAATTTCGCACGATGTGGGATTTCCTTAAAACGTGGTTTTCTGACAAATTTTGACCAAAGATAATTCTACTGTGGGTTCTCTTATAAGGCTACACTTTTAGACGTACACGCCACACCAAATCTTTTCGAGTTACGACGTGTTGTTTAGGAGAAACAAGCTAATTTTGTACGATGCAATATTTCGTCTGGTAAAGTGTTTCCAATACATATGTAATTGTCTTTATTCTGCAACACTGTATTTCCTTATAACTTGGTATTCTTACATATTCTTTCGAGTGAAAACTCTCCTGTGCATTCTCTTTTGAGGCTACACGCTTAGACTTACACGCTACACCAAAGCTTTTCGAGTTACAACTTGTTGTTTAGGAAAAACAAGATAATTTCGCACGATGCGGGATTACCTTAAAATGTGGTTTTCTGACAAATTTTGACCAAAGAAAATTCTCCAGTGTATTCTCTTTAGATGCTACACGTTTAGAGGTACATGCCACACCAAATCTTTTCGAGTTACAACGTGCTTTTTAGTAAATACAAGCTAATTTTGTACGATGCATTATTTCTTCTCGTAAAGTGTTTCCAATATGTATGCATCTGTCTTTATTCTACAACACTGTATTTCCTTATAACGTGGTATTCTTTCATATTCTTTCTAGAGAAAACTCTCCTGTGCGTTCTCTTTTGAGGCTACACGCTTAGACATACACGCAGAACCAAAGCTATTTGAGTCACAACGTGTTGTTTAGGAAAAACAAGATAATTTCGCACGATGGGGGATTTCCTTAATACGTGGTTTTCTGACAAATTTTGACGAAAGAAAATTCTCCTGTGGGTTCTCTTTTGAGGCTACACGCCACACCAGATCTTTTCGAGTTACAACGCGTTGTTTAGGAGATACAAGCTAATTTTGTACGATGCGTTATTTCTTCTCGTAAAGTGTTTCCAATACTATTTGTCTTTACTCTGCAACACTGTATTTCCTTATAACGTGGTATTCTTATATATTCTTTCGAGAGAAAACTCTCCTGTGCTTTCTCTTTGAGCTGACACGTTTAGACATACACGCAACACCAAAGCTTTTCGAGTTAAAACGTGTTGTTAGGGAAACACAAGATAATTTTGCACGATGCGGGATTTCCTTAAAACGTGGTTTTCTGACAAATTTTGACGAAAGAAAATTCTCCTGTGGGTTCTCTTTTGAGGCTACACATTTCAACGTACACGCCACACCAAATCTTTTCGAGTTACAGCGTGTTGTTTAGGAAATACAAGCTAATTTTGTACGATGTATTATTCCTTCTCGTAAAGTGTTTCCAATACGTATGTATCTGTCTTTACTCTGCAACACTGTATTTCCTTATAACGTGGTATTCTTACATATTCTTTCGAGAGAATACTCTACTGTGCATTCTCTTTTGAGGCTACACGCTTAGACATACACGCAACACCAAAGCTTTTCGAGTTACAACGTGTTGTTTAGCAAAAACAAAATAATTTCGCACGATGCGGGATTTCCTTAAAACGTGGTTTTCTGAAAAAATTTTGATGAAAGAAAATACTCCTGTGGGTTGTCTTTTGAGGCTACACGTTTAGATGTAAACACCACATCAAATCCTTTTGAGTCACAACGTGTTGTTTAGGAGATACAAGCTAATTTTATACCATGCGTTATTTCTTCTCGTAAAGTGTTTCCAATACGTACATATTTGTCTTTACTCTGCAACACTGTATTTCCATATATCGTGGTTTTCTTACATATTCTTTCGAGAGAAACCTCTCCTGTGCGTTCTCTTTTGAGGCTACATGCTTAGACATACACGCAACACCAAAGCTTTTCGAGTTACAACGTGTTGTTTTGGAAAAACAAAATAATTTCTCACGATGCGGGATTTCCTTAAAACGTGGTTTTCTGAAAAATTTTGACGAAAGAAAATACTCCTGTGGGTTCTCTTTTGAGGCTACACGTTTAGACGTACACGCCACACGAAATCCTTTTGAGTCACAACGTGTTGTTTAGGAGATACAAGCTAATTTTGTAGATGCGTTATTTCTTCTCGTTAAGTGTTTCCAATACGTACATATTTGTCTTTACTCTGCAACACTGTATTTCCATATATCGTGGTTTTCTTACATATTCTTTCGAGAGAAACCTCTCCTGTGCGTTCTCTTTTGAGGCTACATGCTTAGACATACACGCAACACCAAAGCTTGTCGAGTTACAACGTGATGTTTTCGAAAAACAAAATAATTTCGCACGATGCGGGATTTCCTTAAAACGTGGTTGTCTGACAAATTTTGACGAAAGAAAATTCTCCTGTGGGTTCTCTTTTGAGGCTACATGTTTAGACGTACACGCCACATGAAATCTTTTCCAGTTACAACGTGTTGTTTAGGAGATACAAGCTAATTTTGTAGATGCGTTATTTCTTCTCGTTAAGTGTTTCCAATACGTATGTATTTGTCTTTACTCTGCAACACTGTATTACCTTATAACGTGGTATTCTTACATATTCTTTCGAGAGAAAACTCTCCTGTGCATTCTCTTTAGAGGCCACACGTTTAGACATACACGCAACCCAAAAGCTTTTCGAGTTACAACGTGTTGTTTAGGAAAAACAAGATAATTTCGCATGATGCAGGATTTCCTTAAAACGTGGTTTTCTCAAAAAATTTTGACGAAAGAAAATTCTCCTGTGGGTTCTCTTTTGAGGCTACACGTTTAGATGTAAACACCACACCAAACCTTTTCGAGTTACAACGTGTTGTTTAGGAGATACAAGCTAATTTTTTACCATGCGTTATTTCTTCTCATAAAGTGTTTCCAATATATACATATTGGTCTTTACTCTGCAACACTGTATTTCCAAATAACGTGGCATTCTTACATATTCTTTCGAGAGAAAACTCTCCTGTGCATTCTCTTCTGAGGCTACATGCTTAGACATACACGCAACACCAAAGCTTTTCGAGTAAGAACGTGTTGTTTAGGAATAACAAGATAATTTCGCACGATGAGGGATTTCCTTAAAACGTGGTTTTCTGACAAATTTTGACGAAAGAAAATTCTCCTGTGGGTTCCCTTTTGGGGCTACATGTTTAGACGTACACGCCACACCAAATCTTTTCGAGTTACAACGTGTTGTTTAGGAGATACAAGCTAATTTTGTACGATACATTATTTCTTCTCGTAAAGTGTTTCCAATAAGTACCTATTTGTCTTTACTCTGCAACACTGTATTTCCTTATAACGTGGTATTCTTACATATTCTTTCAAGAGAAAACTCTTCTGTGCGTTCTCTTCTGAGGCTACACGCTTAGACATACACGCAACACAAAAGCTTTTTGAGTTACAACGTGTTGTTTAGGAAAAACAAGATAATTTTGCACGATGCGGGATTTCCTTAAAAGGTGGTTTTCTGACAAATTTTGACGAAAGAAAATTCTCCTGTGGGTTCTTTTTTGAGGCTACACGTTTAGATGTAAACACGACACCAAATCTTTTCGAGTTTCAACGTGTTGTTGAGGAGGTACAAGCTAATTTTTTACCATGAGTTTTTTCCTCTCGTAAAGTGTTTCCATACGTACATATTTGTCTTTACTCTGCAACACTGTATTTCCATATAACGTGGTATTCTTATATATTCTTTCGAGAGAAAACTCCCCTGTGCGTTCTCTTTTGAGGCTACACGCTTAGACATACACGCAACACCAAAACTTTTCGAGGTACAAGGTATTGTTTAGGAAAAACAAGATAATTTCGCACGATGCGGGATTTCCATAAAACGTGGTTTTCTGGAAAATTTTGACGAAAGAAAATTCTCCTGTGGGTTCACTTTTGAGGCTACACGTTTAGATGTAAACGCCACAACAAATCTTTTCGAGTTACAACGTGTTGTTTAGGAGATACAAGCTAATTTTTTACCATGCGAGAAGAAATACCGAATGTTGCAGAGTAAAGACAAATACATAAGTATTGGAAACACTTTATGAGAAGAAATAATGCATCGTACAAAATTAGCTTGTATCTCCTAAACAACACGTTGTAACTCGAAAAGAATTGGTGTGGCATGTATGTCTAAAGGTGTAGCCTCAGAAGAGATCCCATAGGAGAATTTTCTTTCATCAAAATTTTTCAGAAAATCACGTTTTAAGGAAATCCCGCATCGTGCGAAATTATCTTGTTTTTCCTAAACAACACGTTGTAACTCGAAGAGCTTTGGTGTTGCATGTATGTCTTAGTGTGTAGCCTCAAAAGGGAACACACAGGATAGTTTTCTCTCGAAAGAATATGTAAGAATACCACGAATAAGGAAATACAGTGTTGCAGAGTAAAGACAAATACGTACGTATAGGAAACACTTTACTAGAAGAATTAACGCGTCTTACAAAATAAGCATGTATCTCCTTAACAACACGTTGTAACTCGAAAAGATTTGGTGTGGCATGTATATCTAAACGTGTAGCCTCAAATGAGAACCCACAGGAGAATTTTCTTTCGTCAAAATTTTTCAGAAAACCACGTTTTAAGGAAATCCCGCATCATGCCAAATCATCTTCTTTTTCCTAAACAACATGTTTTAACTCAAAAAGCTTTGGTGTTGCGTGTAGGTCTAAGCGTGGAACCTCAAAAGAGAAGGCACAGGAGAGTTTTCTCTCGAAAGAACACGTAAGAATTCAACGTTATAAGGAAATACAGTGTTGAAGAGTAAAGACAAATACATATGTATTGGAAACACTTTGCAAGAAGAAATAACGCATCGTACAAAATTAGCTTGTATCTCCTAAACAACACGTTGTAACTCGAAAAGATTTGGTGTGACGTGTACGTCTAAACGTGTAGCCTCAAAAGAGAACCGACAGGAGAATTTTCTTTCATCAAAATTTGTCAGAAACCACGTTTTAAGGAAATCTCGCATCGTACGAAACTATCTTGTTTTCCCTAAACAACACGTTGTAACTCGAAAAGCTCTGGCGTTATGTGTATGTCTAAGCATGTAGCCTCAAAGGAGAACGCACAGGAGAGTTTTCTCTCAAAAGAATATGTAAGAATACCAAGTTATAAGGAAATACAGTGTTGCAGAGTAAAGACAAACACGTACGTATTGGAAACACTTTACGAGAAGAATTAAAGCACAGTACAAAATTAGCTTGTATTTCCTAAACAACACGTTGTAACTCGAAAAGATTTGGTGTGGCGTGTACGTCTAAACGTGTACCCTCAAAAGAGAACCCACAGGAGAATTTTCTTTCGTTAAAATTTTTCAGAAAACCACGTTTTAAGGAAATCCCGCATGGTGCCAAATCACCTTCTTTTTCCTAAACAACATGTTGTAACTCGAAAAGCTTTGGTGTTGCCTGTATGTCTAAGCGTGGAGCCTCAAAAGAGAACGCACAGGAGAGTTTTCTCTCGAAAGAATATGTAAGAATACCACGTTATAAAGAAATACAATTTTGCAGAGTAAAGGCAATTAAGTACATATTGGAATCACTTTACGAGAAGTAATAACGCATCGTACAAAATAGCTTGTATCTCCTAAACAACACGTTGTAACTCGAAAAGATTTGGTGTGACGTGTACGTCTAAACGTGTAGCCCCAAAAGAGAACCCACAGGAGAATTTTCTTTCATCAAAATTTGTCAGAAACCACGTTTTATGGAAATCTCGCATCGAGCGAAATTATCTATTTTTTCCTAAACAACACGTTTTAACTCGAAAAGCTCTGGTGTTGCGTGTTTGTCTAAGCATGTAGCCTCAAAAGAGAACACACAGGAGAGTTTCTCTCGAAAGAATATGTAAGAATACCACGTTATAAGGAAATACAGTGTTGCAGAGTAAAGAGAAACACGTACGTATTGGAAACACTTTATGAGAATAATTAATGCATAGTACAAAATTAGGTTGTATCTCCTAAACAACAAGTTGTAACTCGAAACTTTTGGTGTGGTGTGTACGTCTAAACGTGTAGCCTCAAAAGAGAACCCACAGGAGAATTTTCTTTCTTCAAAATTTTTCAGAAAACCACGTTTTAAGGAAATTCCGCATCGTGCGAAATCACCTTCTTTTTCCTAAACAACATGTTGTAACTAGAAAAGCATTGGTGTTGCGTGTATGTGTAAGCGTGGAGCCTCAAAAGAGAAGGCACAGGAGAGTTTTCTCTTGAGAGAATATGTAAGAATACCACGTTATAAGGAAATACAATTTTGCAGAGTAAAGACAAATAAGTACATATTGGAAACACTTTAGGAGAAGAATTAACGCATCGTACAAAATTAGCTTGTATCTCCAAAACAACACATTGTAACTCGAAGAGATTTGGTGTGGCGTGTTCATTTAAACATGTAGCCTCAAAAGAGAACCCACAGGAGAATTTTCTTTCTTCAAAATTTGTCAGAAAACCACGTTTTAAGGAAATCCCGTATCGTGCGAAATCATCTTCTTTTTGCTAAACAAAACGTTATACCTCGAAAAGCTTTGGTGTTGCGTGTATGTGTAAGCATGGAGCCTCTAAAGAGAACGCACAGGAGAGTTTTCTCTCGAAAGAACATGTAAGAATACAACGTTATAAGGAAATACAGTGTTGCAGAGTAAAGACAAATACGTAAGTATTGGAAAAATTTACGAGAAGAAATATTGCATCGTACAAAATTTGCTTGTATCTCCTAAACAACATGTGGTAATTCGAAAGGATTTGGTGTGGTGTGTACGTCTAAACGTGTAGCCTCAAAAGAGAAAGCACAGGAGAATTTTCTTTCTTCAAAATTTGTCAGAAAACCACGTTTTAAGGAAATCCCGCATCGTGCGAAATTATCTTGTTTTTCATAAACAACACGTTGTACCTCGAAAAGCTTTGGTGTTGCCTGTATATCTAAGTGTGTAGCCTCAAAAGGGAACGCACAGGATAGATTTCTCTCGAAAGAATATGTAAGAATACCACGTTATAAGGAAATACAGTGTGGCAGAGTAAAGACAAATACTTACATATTGGAAAAACTTTACGAGAAGAATTAACGCATAGTACAAAATTAGCTTGAATCTCCTAAACAACACATTGTTACTCGAAAAGATTTGCTGTAGCGTGCACGTCTAAACGTGTAGCCTCAAAAGAGAACCCACAGGAGAATTTTCTTTCGTCAAAATTTTTCAGAAAACCACGTTTTAAGGAAATCCCGCATTGTGCGAAATCATCTTTTTCCTAAACAACATGTTGTAACTCGAAAAGCTTAGGTGTTGCGTGTATGTCTAAGTGTGGAGCCTGAAAAGAGAAGGCACAGAAGAGTTTTCTCTCGAAAGAATATGTAAGAATACCACATTATAAGGAAATACAATTTTGCAGAGTAAAGACAAATAAGTACAAATTGGAAATATTTTACGGGAAGAAATAACGCATCGTATAAAATTAGCTTGTATCTCCTAAACAACACGTTGTAACTCGAAAAGATTTGGTGTGAGGTGTACGTCTAAACGTGTAGCCTCAAAAGAGAACCCACAGGAGAATTTTCTTTCATCAAAATTTGTCAGAAACCACGTTTTAAGGAAATCTCGCATCGTGCGAAATTATCTTATTTTTCCTAAACAACACATTGTAACTCGAAAACCTTTGCTGTTGCGTGTATGTGTAAGCATGTAGCCTCAAAAGAGAACACCCAGGAGAGTTTTCTCTCGAAAGAATATGTAAGAATACTACGTTATAAGGAAATACAGTGTTGCAGAGTAAAGACAAATACGTACGTATTGGAAACACTTTAAGAGAAGAAATAACGTGTCGTACAAAATTAGCTTGTATCTCCTAAACAACACGTTGGAACTCGAAAAGATTTGGTGAGGCTCGTACGTCTACACGTGTAGCCTCAAAAGAGAACCCACAGGAGAATTTTCTTTCTTCAAAATTTGTCAGAAAACCATGTTTTAAGGAAATCCCGCATCGTGCGAAATTATCTTGTTTTTCATAAACAACACGTTGTACCTCGAAAAGCTTTGGTGTTGCCTGTATATCTAAGTGTGTAGCCTCAAAAGGGAACGCACAGGATAGTTTTCTCTCGAAAGAATATGTAAGAATACCACGTTATAAGGAAATACAGTGTTGCAGAGTAAAGACAAATACTTACATATTGGAAAAACTTTACGAGAAGAATTAACGCATAGTACAAAATTAGCTTGAATCTCCTAAACAACACATTGTTACTCGAAAAGATTTGCTGTAGCGTGTACGTCTAAACGTGTAGCCTCAAAAGAGAACCCACAGGAAAATTTTCTTTTGTCAAAATTTTTCAGAAAACCACGTTTTAAGGAAATCCCGCATCGTGCGAAATCATCTTTTTCCTAAACAACATGTTGTAACTCGAAAAGCTTTGGTGTTGCGTGTATGTCTAAGTGTGGAGCCTGAAAAGAGAAGGCACAGAAGAGTTTTCTCTCGAAAGAATATGTAAGATTACCACATTGTAAGGAAATACAATTTTGCAGAGTAAAGGCAAATAAGTACAAATTGGAAATATTTTACGGGATGAAATAACGCATCGTACAAAATTAGCTTGTATCTCCTAAACAACACGTTGTAACTCGAAAAGATTTGGTGTGAGGTGTATGTCTAAACGTGTAGCCTCAAAAGAGAACCGACAGGAGAATTTTCTTTCATCAAAATTTGTCAGAAACCACGTTTTAAGGAAATCTCGCATCGTGCGAAATTATCTTATTTTTCCTAAACAACACATTGTAACTCGAAAACCTTTGCTGTTGCGTGTATGTGTAAGCATGTAGCCTCAAAAGAGAACACCCAGGAGAGTTTTCTCTCGAAAGAATATGTAAGAATACTACGTTATAAGGAAATACAGTGTTGCAGAGTAAAGACAAATACGTACGTATTGGAAACACTTTAAGAGAAGAAATAACGTGTCGTACAAAATTAGCTTGTATCTCCTAAACAACACGTTGGAACTCGAAAAGATTTGGTGAGGCTCGTACGTCTACACGTGTAGCCTCAAAAGAGAACCCACAGGAGAACTTTCTTTCGTCAAAATTTGTCAGAAAACCACGTTTTAAGGAAATCCCGCATCGTGCAATATTATCTTGTTTTTCCTAAACAACACGTTGTAACTCGAAAAGCTTTGGTGTTGCGTGTATGTCTAAGCGTGTAGCCTCTAAAGAGAACGCACAGGAGAGTTTTCTCTCGAAAGAACATGTAAGAATACAACGTTATAAGAAAATACAGTTTTGCAGTGTAAAGACAAATACGTATGTATTGGAAACACTTTACGAGAAGAAATAATGCATCTTACAAAATTATCTTGTATCTCCTAAACAACACGTGGTATCTCGAAAGGATTTGGTGTGGTGTGTACGTCTAAACGTGTAGCCTCAAAAGAGAACCCACAGGAGAATTTTCTTTCGTCAAAATTTGTCAGAAAACCACGATTTAAGGAAATCCCGCAAGGTGCAATATTATCTTCTTTTTCGTAAACAACACGTTGTAACTCGAAACGCTTTGGTGTTGCCTGTATGTCTAAGTGTGTAGCCTCAAAAGGGAATGCCCAGGATAGTTTTCTCTAGTAAGAATACCTAAGAATACCACATTATAATGAAATACAGTATTGCAGAGTAAAGACAAATACGTACCTATTGGAATCACTTAATGAGAAGAATTAACGCATCGAACAAAATTAGCTTGTATCTCCTAAACAACACATTGTAACTCGAAAAGATTTGATGTGGCGTGTACGTCTAAACGTGTAGCCTCAAAAGAGAACCCACAGGAGAATTTTCTTTCGTTAAAATTTTTCAGAAAACCACGTATTAAGGAAATCCCGCATCGTGCGAAATCATCTTCTTTTTCCTAAACAACATGTTGTAACTCGAAAAGCTTTAGTGTTGCGTGTATGTCTAAGCGTGGAGCCTCAATAGAGAAGGCACAGGAGAGTTTTCTTTCAAAAGAATAGGTAAGAATACCACGTTATAAGGAAATACAGTGTTGTAGAGTCAACAAAAATACATATGTATTGGACACACTTTAGGAGAAGAAGTAACGCATCATACAAAATTAGCTTGTATCTCCTAAACAACACGTTGTAACTCGAAAAGCTTTGCTGTTGCGTGTATGTCTAAGCATGTAGCCTCAAAAGAGAACACACAGAAGAGTTTTCTCTCAAAAGAATATGTAAGAATACCACGTTATAAGGAAGTACAATGTTGCAGAATAAAGACAAATACTTACGTATTGGAAACCCTTAAAATTAGCGAGATGAAATAAAGCATCATACAAAATTAGCTTGTATCTCCTAAACAACACGTTGTAACTCGAAAAGATTTGGTGTGGCGTGTACGTCTAAACGTGTAGCCTCAAAAGAGAACCACAGGACAATTTTTTTTCGTCAAAATTTGTCAGAAAACCACGTTTTAAGGAAATCCCGCATCGTGAGAAATTATCTTGTTCTTCCTAAACAACACGTTGTAATTCGAAAAGCTTTGGTGTTGCGTGTATGTCTAAGCGTGTAGCCTCAAAAGAGAACGCACAGGAGAGTTTTCTCTCGAAAGAATATGTAAGAATACCACGTTATAAGGAAATACAGTGTTGCAGAGTAAAGACAAACACATAAGTATTGGAAACACTTTACAAGAAGTAATAATGCATCGTACAAAATTAGCTTGTGTCTCCTAAACAACACGTTGTAACTCGAAAAGATTTGGTGTGGCGTTTACAACTAAACATGTAGCCTCAAAAGAGAACCCACAGGAGAATTTTCTTTCGTCAAAATTTTTCAGAAAACCACGTTTTAAGGAAATCCGCATCGTGCGAAATTATCTTGTTTTTCCTAAACAACAGGTTGTAATTCGAAAAGCTTTGGTGTTGCGTGTATGTCTAAGCATGTAGCCTCGAAAGAGAATGCAGAGGAGAGTTTTCTTTCGAAAGAATATGCAAAAATACCACGTTATAAGGAAATACAGTGTTGCAGAGTAAAGGCAAATACGTATGTATTGGAATAATTTAAACTTTATGAGAAGAAATAACGCATCGTACAAAATTAGCTTGTATCTCCTAAAGAACACGTTGTAACTCGAAAAGATTTGGTGTGGTGTGTACATCTAAACGTGTAGCCTCAAAAGAGAACCCTCAGGAGTATTTTCATTCGTCAAAATTTGTCAGAAAACCACGTTTTAAGGAAATCCCGCATCGTGCGAAATTATCTTGTTTTTCCTAAACAACAAATTGTAATTCGAAAAGCTTTGGTGTTGCGTGTATGTTTAATCGTGTAGCCTCAAAAGAGAACGCACAGGAGAGTTTTCTCTCGAAAGAATATGTAAGAATACCACGTTATAAGTAAATACAGTGTTGCAGAGTAAAGACAAATACATACTTATTGGAAACACTTAAACTTTACGAGAAGAAATAAGGCATCATACAAAATTAGTTTGTATCTCCTAAACAACACGTTATACCTCGAAAACATTTGGTGTGGTGTGTACGTCTAACGTGTAGCCTCAAAGGAGAACCACAGGACAATTTTCTTTCGTCAATATTTGTCAGAAAACCACGTTTTAAGGAAATCCTGCATCGTGCGAAATTATCTTGTTTTTCCTAAACAACACGTTGTAACTCGAAAAGCTTTGGTGTTGCGTGTATGTCTAAGCGTGTAGCCTCAAAAGAGAATGCACAGGAGAGTTTTCTCTCGAAAGAATATGTAAGAATACCACGTTATATGGAAATACATTGTTGCAGAGTAAAGACAAATAAGTACGTATTGGAAACACTTTACGAGAGGTAATAACGCATCGTACAAAATTAGCTTGTATCTCCTAAACAAAACGTTGTAACTCGAAAAGATTTGGTGTGGCGTTTACAACTAAACATGTAGCCTCAAAAGAGAACCCACAGGAGTATTTTCTTTCGTCAAAATTTTTCAGAAAACCACGTTTTAAGGAAATCCCGCATCGTGTGAAATTATCTTGTTTTTCCTAAACAACAGGTTGTAATTCGAAATGCTTTGGTGTTGAGTGTATGTCTAAGCATGTAGCCTCTAAAGAGAACGCACAGGAGAGTTTTTCTCTCGAAAGAATATGCAAGATTACCACGTTATAAGGAAATACAGTGTTGCAGAGTAAAGGCAATTACGTACATATTGGACACATTTAAACTTTACGAGAAGAAATAACGCATCTTAAAAAATTAGCTTGTATGTCCTAACCAACACGTTTTAACTCGAAAGGATTTGGTGTGGCGTGTACGTCTAAACGTGTAGCCTCAAAAGAGAACCCACAGGAGTATTTTCTTTCGTCAAAATTTGTCAGAAAACCACGTTTTAAGGAAATCCCGCATCGTGCGAAATTATTTTGTTTTTCCTAAACAACACATTCTAACTCGGAAAGTTTTGGTGTTGCATGTATGTCTACGCGTGTAGCCTCAAAAGAGAATGCACAGGAGAGTTTTCTCTCGAAAGAATATGTAAGAATACCACGTTATATGGAAATACAGTGTTGCAGAGTAAAGACAAATATGTACTTATTGGAAACACTTAAACTTTACGAGAAGAAATAAGGCATCGTACAAAATTAGTTTGTATCTCCTAAACAACACGCTGTAACTCGAAAAGATTTGGTGTGGCGTGTACGTCTAAACGTGTAGCCTCAAAAGAGAACCCACAGGAGAGTTTTCTTTCGTCAAAATTTGTCAAAACCCACGTTTTAAAGAAATCCCGCATTGTGCGAAATTATCTTGTTTTTCCTAAACAACATGTTGTAACACGAAAAGGTTTGGTGTTGCGGGTATATCTAAGCGTGTAGCCTCAAAAGAGAACGCACAGGAGAGTTTTCTCCCAAAAGATTATATAGTAATACCACATTATAAGGAAATACAGTGTTGCAGAGTAAAGACAAATACATACTTATTGGAAACACTTAAACTTTATGAGTAGAAATAACACATAGTACAAAATAAGCTTGTATCTCCTAAACAACACGATATAACTCGAAAGGATTTGGTGTGGCTTATACGTCTAAACGTGTACCCTCAAAAGAGAACCCACAGGAGAATTTTCTTTCGTCAAAATTTGTCAGTAAACCACGTTTTAAGGAAATCCCGCATCGTGCGAAATTATCTTGTTTTTCCTAAACAACAAATTGTAATTCGAAAAGCTTTGGTGTTGCGTGTATGTTTAATCGTGTAGCCTCAAAAGAGAACGCACAGGAGAGTTTTCTCTCGAAAGAATATGTAAGAATACCACGTTATAAGTAAATACAGTGTTGCAGAGTAAAGACAAATACATACTTATTGGAAACACTTAAACTTTACGAGAAGAAATAAGGCATCATACAAAATTAGTTTGTATCTCCTAACCAACACGTTATAACTCGAAAAGATTTGGTGTGGTGTGTACGTCTAACGTGTAGCCTCAAAGGAGAACCACAGGACAATTTTCTTTCATCAATATTTGTCAGAAAACCACGTTTTAAGGAAATCCTGTATCGTGCGAAATTATCTTGTTTTTCCTAAACAACACGTTGTAACTCGAAAAGCTTTGGTGTTGCGTGTATGTCTAAGCGTGTAGCCTCAAAAGAGAATGCACAGGAGAGTTTTCTCTCGAAAGAATATGTAAGAATACCACGTTATATGGAAATACATTGCTGCAGAGTAAAGACAAATAAGTACGTATTGGAAATACTTTACGAGAGGTAATAACGCATCGTACAAAATTAGCTTGTATCTCCTAAACAAAACGTTGTAACTCGAAAAGATTTGGTGTGGCGTTTACAACTAAACATGTAGCCTCAAAAGAGAACCCACAGGAGAATTTTCTTTCGTCAAAATTTTTCAGAAAACCACGTTTTAAGGAAATCCCGCATCGTGTGAAATTATCTTGTTTTTCCTAAACAACAGGTTGTAATTCGAAATGCTTTGGTGTTGCGTGTATGTCTAAGCATGTAGCCTCTAAAGAGAACGCACAGGAGAGTTTTTCTCTCGAAAGAATATGCAAGATTACCACGTTATAAGGAAATACAGTGTTGCAGAGTAAAGGCAATTACGTACGTATTGGACACATTTAAACTTTACGAGAAGAAATAACGCATCTTAAAAAATTAGCTTGTATGTCCTAACCAGCACGTTTTAACTCGAAAGGAT
The DNA here is from genome assembly GCF_947179515.1 of Apodemus sylvaticus. Lineage (NCBI taxonomy): Eukaryota > Metazoa > Chordata > Mammalia > Rodentia > Muridae > Apodemus > Apodemus sylvaticus. The sequence goes on from NW_026263240.1 coordinate 60,053, forward strand.
TTGGTGTGGCGTGTACGTCTAAACGTGTAGCCTCAAAAGAGAACCCACAGGAGTATTTTCTTTCATCAAAATTTGTCAGAAAACCACATTTTAAGGAAATCCCGCATCGTGCGAAATTATCTTGTTTTTCCTAAACAACACATTGTAACTCGAAAAGCTTTGGTGTTGCGTGTATGTCTAAGCGTGTAGCCTCAAAAGAGAATGCACAGGAGAGTTTTCTCTCGAAAGAATATGTAAGAATACCACGTCATAAGGAAATACAGTGTTACAGAGTAAAGACAAATACGTACTTATTGGAAACACTTAAACTTTACGAGAAGAAATAAGGCATCATACAAAATTAGTTTGTATCTCCTAAACAACACGCTGTAACTCGAAAAGATTTGGTGTGGCGTGTACGTCTAAACGTGTAGCCTCAAAAGAGAACCAACAGGAGGGTTTTCTCTCATCAAAATTTGTCAAAACCCACGTTTTAAAGAAATCCTGCATCGTGCGAAATTATCTTGTTTTTCCTAAACAACATGTAACTCGAAAAGGTTTGGTGTTGCGGGTATATCTAAGCGCGTAGCCTCAAAAGAGAACGCACAGGAGAGTTTTCTCCCAAAAGATTATGTAGGAATACCACATTATAAGGAAATACAGTGTTGCAGAGTAAAGACAAATACATACTTATTGGAAACACTTAAACTTTACGAGTAGAAATAATACATAGTACAAAATAAGCTTGTATCTCCTAAACAACACGATATAACTCGAAAGGATTTGGTGTGGCTTGTACATCTAAACATGTACCCTCAAAAGAGAACCCACAGGAGAATTTTCTTTCGTCAAAATTTGTCAGAAAACCAAGTTTTAAGGAAATCCCGCATCATGCGAAATTATCTTGTTTTTCCTAAACAACACGTTGTAACTCGAAAAGCTTTGGTGTTGCGTGTATGTCTAAGCGTGTAGCCTCCAAAGAGAACGCACAGGAGAGTTTTCTCTCGAAAAAATATGTAAGAATAACACGTTATAAGGAAATACAGTGTTGCAGAGTAAAGGCAAATACAAACATATTGGAAACACTTAAACATTAGGAGAAGAAATAACGCACCGTAAAAAAATTAGCTTATATCTCCTAAACAACACATTGTAACTCAAAAATATTTGGTGTGGCGTGTACATCTAAACGTGTAAACTCAAAAGAGAACCCACAGGAGAATTTTCTTTAGTCAAAAATTGTCAGAAAACCACGTTTTATGGAAATCCCGCATCGTGCGAAATTATCTTGTTTTTCCGAAACAACACGTTGTAACTCGAAAAGCTTTGTTGTTGCGTGTATGTCTAAGCGTGTAGCCTCAAAAGAGAATGCAAAGGAGAGTTTTTTTCTCGAAAGAATATGTAAGAATACCACGTTATTAGGAAACACAGTGTTGTAAAGACAAATACTTACGTATTGGAAAAACTTTACGAGAAGAAATAACGCATCGTACAAAATTAGCTTGTATCTCCTAAACAACACATTGTAACTTAAAACGATTTGGTGTGGCCTGTACGTCTAAACGTGTAGCCTCAAAAGAGAACCCACAGGAGAATTTTCTTTCGTCAAAATTTTTCAGAAAACCACGTATTAAGGAAATCCCGCATCGTGCGAAATTATCTTGTTTTTCTAAAACAACACGTTGTAACTCGAAAAGCTTTGGTGTTGCGTGTATATCTAAGCATGTAGCCTCAAAAGAGAACACACAGGAGAGTTGTATCTCGATAGAATTTGTAAGAATACCACGTTAAAAGGAAATACAGTGTTGCAAAGTAAAGACAAATACATATGTATTGGAAACCCATAAACTTTACGAGATGCAATAAAGCATCGTACAAAATTAGCTTGTATCTCCTAAACAACACGTTGTAACTCGAAAAGATGTGGTGTGGCGTGTACGTCTAAACGTGTAGCCTCAAAAGAGAACCCACAGGAGAATTTTTTTCGTCAAAATTTTTCAGAAAACCACGGTTTACGGAAATCCTGTATCGTGCGAAATTATCTTGTTTTTCCTAAACAACACGTTGTAACTCGAAAGGCTTTGGTGTTGCGTGTATGTCTAAGCATGTAGCCTCAAAAGAGAACGCACAGGAGAGTTTTTTCTCAATAGAATTTGTAAGAGTACCACGTTATAAGGAAATACAGTGTTGCAGAGTAAAGACAAATACGTATGTATTGGAAACCCATAAACTTTACGAGATGAAATAAAGCATCGTACAAAATTAGCTTGTATCTCCTAAAAAACACGTGGTAACTCGAAAAGATTTGGTGTGGCGTGTACGTCTAAACGTGTAGCCTCAAAAGAGAACCCACAGGACAATTTTCTTTCGTCAAAATTCGTCAGAAAACCACGATTTAAGAAAATCCCTCATCGTGAGAAATTATCTTGTTCTTCCTAAACAACACGTTTTAACTCGAAAAGCTTTGGTGTTGGGTGTATGTCTAAGTGTGTAGCCCCAAAAGAGAACACACAGGAGAGTTTTCTCTCGAAAGAATATGTAAGAATACCACGTTATAAGGAAATACAGTGTGGCAGAGTAAAGACAAATACGTATGTATTGGAAGCACTTTACGAGAAGAAAAGAGAACCCACAGGAGAGTTTTCCTTCGATAAAATTTGTCAGAATATCACGTTTTAAAGAAATACCGCATAGTGCGAAATTATCTTGTTTTTCCTAAACAACATGTTGTAACTCGAAAAGCTTTAGTGTTGCGTGTATTTCTAAGCGTGTAGCCTCAAAAGAGAATGGACAGGAGAGTTTTCTCCCAAAAGAATATGTAGGAATACCACGTTATAAGGAAATACAGTGTTGCAGAGTAAAGACAAATACATACTTATTGGAAACACTTAAACTTTATGAGAAGAAATAACACATAGTACAAAATTAGCTTGTATCTCCTAAACAACACGTTAAAACTCGAAATGATTTGGTGTGGCGTGTATGTCTAAACGTGTACCCTCAAAAGAGAACCCACGGGAGAATTTTCTTTCATCAAAATTTGTCAGAAAACCAGGTTTTAAGGAAATCCCGCATCATGCGAAATTATCTTGTTTTTCCTAAACAACACGTTGTAACTCGAAAAGCTTTGGTGTTGCGTGTATGTCGAAGCGTGTATTCTCCAAAGAGAATGCACAGGAGAGTTTACTGTCGAAAGAATATGTAAGAATACCACGTTATAAGGAAATACAGTGTTGCAGAGTAAAGGCAAATACATACGTATTGGAAACACTTAAACTTTACGAGAAGAAATAACGCATCATAAAAAAATTAGCTTGTATCTCCTAAACAACACGTTGTAACTCGAAAGGATTTGGTGTGGCGTGTACGTTTAAACATGTAGCCTCAAAAGAGAACCCACAGGAGAATTTTCTTTCGTCAAAATTTGTCCAAAAACCACGTTATAAGGAAATCCCTCATCGTGCGAAATTATCTTGTTTTTCCTAAACAAAATGTCGTAACTCAAAAAGCTTTGGTGTTGTGTGTATGTCTAAGCGTGTAGCCTCAAAAGAGAAGGCACAGGAGAGTTTTCTCTCGAAAGAATATGTAAGAATACCACGTTATAAGGAAATACAATGTTGCAGAGTAAAGACATATTCTTACTTATTGGAAAATCTTTACGAGAAGAAATAACCTATCGTACAAAATTAGCTTGTATCTCCTAAACAACACGTTGTAACTTAAAAAGATTAGGTGTGGCCTGTACATCTAAACGTGTAGCCTCAAAAGAGAACCCATAGGAGAATTTTCCTTGGTCAAAATTTGTCAGAAAACCACTTATTAAGGAAATCCCACAGCGCACGAAATTATCTGGTTTTTCCTAAACAACACGTTGTAACGCGAAAAGCTTTGGTGTTGCCTGTATGTCTAAGCGTGTAGCCTCAAAGGGGAACACACAGGAGAGTTTTCTCTCGAAAGAATATGTAAGAATACCACGTTATAAGGAAATACAGTGTTGCAGACTAAAGGCAAATACGTACCTATTGGAAACACTTTACGAGAAGAAATAACGCATCGTACAAAATTAGCTTGTATCTCCTAAACAACACGTTGTAAATCGAAAAGATTTGGTGTGGCCTGTACTTCTAAACGTGTAGCCTCAAAAGAGAACCCACAGGACAATTTTCTTTCGTCAAAATTTGTCAGAAAACCACGTTTTAAGGAAATCCCGCATCGTGAGAAATTATCTTGTTCTTCCTAAACAACACGTTTTAACTTGAAAAACTTTGGTGTTGGGTGTATGTCTAAGCATGTAGCCCCAAAAGAGAATGCAGAGGAGAGTTTTCTCTCGAAAGAATATGTAAGAATACCACCTTATAAGGAAATACAGTGTTGCAGAGTAAAGACAATTACATACTTATTGGAAAAACTTTACGAGAAGAAATAACGCATCGTACAAAATTAACTTGTGTCTCCTAAACAGCACGTTGTAACTTAAAAAGATTTGGTGTGGCAAGTACGTCTAAACGTGTAGTCTCAAAAGAGAACCCATAGGATAATTTTCTTTGGTCAATATTTGTCAGAAAACCACGTATTAAGGAAATCCCTCATCGTGCGAAATTATCTTGTTTTTCCTAAACAACACGTTGTAACTTGAAAAGCTTTGGAGTTGCGTGTATGTCTAAGCGTGTAGCCTCAAAAGAGGATGCACAGGAGAGTTTTCTCTCGAAAGAATATGTAAGAATACCACGTTATAAGGAAATACAGTGTTGCAGACTAAAGGCAAATACATACATATTGGAAACACTTTACGAGAACAAATAACGCATCGTACAAAATTAGCTTGTATCTCCTAAACAACACGTTGTAACTCGAAAAGATTTGGTGTGGCGTGTACGTCTAAACGTGTAGCCTCAAAAGAGAACCCACAGGAGAATTTTCTTTCGTAAAAATTTGTCAGAAAACCACTTATTAAGGAAATCCTGCATCGTGCGAAACTATCTAGTTTTCCTAAACAACACATTGTTACTCGAAAATATTTGCTGTTGCGTGTATGTCTAAGCATGTAGCCTCAAAAGAGAACGCACAGGAGAGATTTCTCTCGAACGAGTATGTAAGAATACCACGATATAAGGAAATACATTGTGGCAAATTAAAGATAAATACGTACCTTTTGGAAACTCTTAAACTTTACAAGAAGATATAAAGCATCGTAAAAAATTAGCTTTTATCTCCTAAACAACACGTTGTAACTCGAAAAGATTTGGTGTGGCATGTACGTCTAAACGTGTAGCCTCAAATGAAAACCCACAGGAGAATTTTTTTTCGTCAAAATTTTTCAGAAAACCACGTTTTAAGGAAATCCAGCATCGTGCGAAATTATCTTGTTTTTCCTAAGCAACACATTGTAAGTCGAAAAGCTTTGGTGTTGCGTGTATGTCTAAGCGTGTAGCCTCCAAAGAGAATGCACAGGAGAGTTTTCTCTCGAAAGAATATTTAAGAATACCACGTTGTAAGGAAATAAAGTGTTGCAGAGTAAAGAAAGATACGTATGTATTGGAAACCCACAAACTTTACGAGATGAAATAAAGCATCGTACAAAATTAGCTTGTATCTCCTAAACAACACTTTGTAACTCAAAAAGATTTGGTGTGGCCTGTACGTCTAAACGTGTAGCCTCAAAAGAGAGCCCACAGGACAATTTTCTTTCGTCAAAATTTGTCAGAAAACAACGTTTTAAGGAAATCCCGCATCGTGAGAAATTATCTTGTTCTTCCTAAACAACACGTTTTAACTTGAAAAGCTTTGGTGTTGGGCGTACGTCTAAGCATGTAGCCCCAAAAGAGTATGCAGAGGAGAGTTTTCTCTCGAAAGAATATATAAGAATACCACCTTATAAGGAAATACAGTGTTGCAGAGTAAAGACAAATACATACTTATTGGAAAAACTTTACGAGAAGAAATAACGCATCGTAAAAATTTAGCTTGTGTCTCCTAAACAACACGTTGTAACTTAAAAAGATTTGGTGTGGCCTGTACGTCTAAACGTGTAGTCTCAAAAGAGAACCCATAGGATAATTTTCTTTGGTCAATATTTGTCAGAAAACCACGTATTAAGGAAATCCCTCATCGTGTGAAATTATCTAGTTTTTCCTAACAAACACGTTGTAACTCGAAAAGCTTTGGTGTTGCGTGTATGTCTAAGCGTGTAGCCTCAAAAGAGGATGCACAGGAGAGTTTTCTCTCGAAAGAATATGTAAGAATACCACGTTATAAGGAAATACAGTGTTGCAGACTAAAGGCAAATACATACGTATTGGAAACACTTTACGAGAACAAATAACGCATCGTACAAAATTAGCTTGTATCTCCTAAACAACACGTTGTAACTCGAAAAGATTTGGTGTGGCGTGTACGTCTAAACGTGTAGCCTCAAAAGATAACCCACAGGAGAATTTTTTTTCGTTAATATTTCTGAGAAAACCATGTTTTAAGGAAATCACTCATCGTGCGAAATTATCTTGTTTTTCCTAAACAACACGTTGTAACTCGAAAAGCTTTGATGTTGCGTTTCCAATACATATGGATTTTCCTTTACTCTGCAACACTGTATTTCCTTACAACGTGGTATTCTTACATATTCTTTCGAGAGAAAACTCTCCTGTGCGTTCTCTTTTGGGGCTACACGCTTAGACATACACGCAACACCAAAGCTTTTCGAGTTAAAAAGTTTTGTTTAGGAAAAACAAGATAATTTCGCATGATGCGGTATTTCCTTCATACGTGGTTTTCTGACAAATTTTGACCAAAGAAAATTCTCCTATGATTTCTCTTTTGAGGCTACACGATTAGACGTACACGCCACACCAAATCTTTTTAAGTTACAACGTGTTGTTTAGGAGATACAAGCTAATTTTGTAAGATGCGTTATTTCTTCTCGTAAAGTTTTTCCAATACGTAAATATTTGTCTTTACTCTGCAACACTGTAT
>NW_026263241.1:0-165000 GCF_947179515.1 Apodemus sylvaticus
GAGGCTACACGCTTAGACAAAAACGCAACACCACAGCTTTTCGAGTTACAACGTGTTTTTTAGGAAAAACAAGATAATAACGCACGATGCAGTATTTCCTTAAAACGTGGTTTCTGACAAATATTGACAAAAGAAAATACTCCTGAGGGTTCTCTTTTGAGGCTACACGTTTAGACGTACATGCCACACCAAATCTTTTCGAGTTACAACGTGTTGTTTAGGAGATACAAGCTAATTTTTTAAGATGCGTTATTTCTTCTCGTAAAGTTTAAGTGTTTCCAATACGTATGTATTTGCCTTTACTCTGCAACACTGTTTTCCTTATAACGTGGTATTCTTGCATATTCTTTCGAGAGAAAACTCTCCTGTGCGTTCTCTTTTGAGGCTAAACGCTTAGACATACACGCAACACCAAAGCTTTTCGTGTTACAACGTTTTTTTTAGGAAGAACAAGATAATTTCTCACGATGCAGGATTTCCTTAAAACGTGGTTTTCTGACAAATTTTGACGAAAGAAATTTGTCCTGTGGTTCTCTTTGAGGCTACACGTTTAGATGTACACGCCACACCAAATCCTTTCGAGTTACAACGTGTTGTTTAGGAGATACAAGCTAATTTTTTACGATGCTTTATTTCATCTCGTAAAGTTTAAGGGTTTCCAATATGAAAGTATTTGTCATTATTCTGCAACAGTGTACTTCCATATAACGTGGTATTCTTACATATTCTTTCGAGAGAAAACTCTCCTGTGTGTTCTCTTTTGAGGCTACACGCTTAGACATACACGCAACACCAAAGCTTTTCGAGTTACAACGCGTTGTTTAGGAAAAACAAGATAATTTCGCACGATGCGGGATTTCCTTAATATGTGGTTTTCTGACAAATTTTGACCAAAGAAAATTCTCCTGTGGGTTCTCTTTTGAGGCTACATGTTTAGACCTACAGGTCACACCAAATCTTTTCGAGTTACAACGTGTTGTTTAGGAGATACAAGCTAATTTTTTACGATGAGTTATTTCTTCTCATAAAGTGTTTCCAATAAGTACGTATTTGTCTTTACTCTGCAACACTGTATTTCCTTACAACGTGGTATTCTTACATATTCTTTTTAGAGAAAACTCTCCTGTGCGCTCTCTTTTGAGTCTACACGCTTAGACATACACGCAACACCAAAGCTTTTCGAGTTACAACGCATTGTTTAGGAAAAACAAGATAATTTTGCACGATAAGGGATTTCCTTATAACGTGGTTTTCTTACATATTTTGACGATAAAAAATTCTCCTGTCGGTTCTCTTTTGAGGCTACACGTTTAGACGTACACGTCACACCAAATATTTTCGAGTTACAACGTGTTGTTTAGGAGATACAAGCTAATTTTGTACGATTTTTTATTTCTTCTCTTAAAGTTTTACAATATGTACGTATTTGTCTTTAATCTGCAACACTGTATTTCCTTATAACGTGGTATTCTTACATATTCTTTCGAGAGAAAACTCTCCTTGCATTCCCTTTAGAGGCTACACACTTAGACATACACGCAACCCCAAAGCTTTTCGAGTTACAACGTGTTGTTTAGGAAAAACAAGATAATTTCGCACGATGCGGGATTTCCTTAAAACGTGGTTTTCTGACAAATTTTGACGAAAGAAAACTCTCCTGTGGGTTCTCTTTTGAGGATACACGTTTAGACGAACACGCCACACCAAATCTTTTCGAGTTACAACATGTTGTTTAGGACATACAAGCTAATTTTGCAAGATGCGTTATTTCTCTCATAAAGTGTTTCCAGTATGTACGTATTTGTCTTTACTCTGCCACACTGTATTTCCTTATAACGTGGTATTCTTACATATTCTTTCGAGAGAAAACTCTCCTATGCATTCTCTTTTGGGGCTACATGCTTAGACATACACGCAACACCAAAGCTTTTCGAGTTAAAACGTGTTGTTTAGGAAGAACAAGATAATTTCTCACGATGCGCGATTTCCTTAAAACGTGGATTTCTGAAAAATTTTGACGAAAGAAAATTGTCCTGTGGGTTCTCTTTTGAGGCTACAGGTTTAGACGTACATGCCACACCAAATCTTTTCGAGTTACAACGTGTTGTTTAGGAGATACAAGCTAATTTTGTACTATGCTTTATTTCATCTCATAAAGTTTAAGGGTTTCCAATACATACGTGTTTGTCTTTACTCTGCAACACTGTATTTCCTTATAACGTGGTATTCTTTCATATTCTTTCGAGAGAAAACTCTCCTGTGCGTTCTCTTTTGAGGCTACACGCTTAGACATACACGCAACAGCAAAGCTTTTCGAGTTACAACATGTTGTTTAGGAAGAACAAGATAATTTCCCACGATGCGGGATTTCCTTAAAACGTGGTGTTCTGACAAATTTTGATGAAAGAAAATTCTCCTGTGGGTTCTCTTTTGAGGCTACACCTTTAGACGTACACACCACACCAAATCTTTTTGAGTTACACCGTGCTGTTTAGGAGATACAAGCTAATTTTTTTTTACGATGCATTATTTCTTCCCGTAAAGTTTAAGTGTTTCCAATACATACGTTTTTGTCTTTACACTGCAACTCTGTATTTCCTTATAACGTGGTATTCTTACATACTCTTTCGAGAGAAAACTCTCCTGTGCGTTCTCTTTTGAGGCTACACGCTTAGACATACAGGCAACACCACAGCTTTTCGAGTTACAATGTGTTGTTTAGGAAAAACAAGATAATTTAGCACGATGCGGGATTTCCTTAAAACGTGGTTTTCTGACAAATTTTGATGAAAGAAAATACTCCTGTGGGTTCTCTTTTGAGGCTACACGTTTAGCCGTACACGCCACACCAAATCTTTTCGAGTTACAACCTGTTGTTTAGGAGATACAAGCTAATTTTTTTACGATGCGTTATTTCTTCTCGTAAAGTGTTTCCAATAAGTACGTATTTGTCTTTACTCTGCAACACTGTGTTTCCTTATAACGTGGTATTCTTACATATTCTTTCGAGAGAAAACTCTCCTGTGCGTTCTCTTTTGAGGCTACATGCTTAGACATACACGCAACACCAAAGCTTTTCGAGTTACAACGTGTTTTTTAGGAAGAACAAGGTAATTTCTCACGATGCGGGATTTCCTTAAAACGTGGTTTTCTGACAAATTTTGATGAAAGAAAATACTCCTGTGGGTTCTCTTTTGAGGCTACACGTTTAGCCGTACACGCCACACCAAATCTTTTCGAGTTACAACCTGTTGTTTAGGAGATACAAGCTAATTTTTTTACGATGCGTGATTTCTTCTCGTAAAGTGTTTCCAATAAGTACGTATTCGTCTTTACTCTGCAACACTGTGTTTCCTTATAACGTGGTATTCTTACATATTCTTTCGAGAGAAAACTCTCCTGTGCATTCTCTTTTGAGGCTATATGCTTAGACATACACGCAACACCAAAGCTTTTCGAGTTACAACGTGTTTTTTAGGAAGAACAAGGTAATTTCTCACGATGCGGGATTTCCTTAAAACGTGGTTTTCTGACAAATTTTGACGAAAGAAATTTGTCCTGTGGTTCTCTTTGAGGCTACACGTTTAGAAGTACACGCCACACCAAATCTTTTCGAGTTACAACGTGTTGTTTAGGAGATACAAGCTAATTTTGTACGATGCTTTATTTCATCTCGTAAAGTTTAAGGGTTTCCAATACGAAAGTATTTGTCATTATTCTGCAACAGTGTACTTCCTTATAATGTGGTATTCTTACATATTCTTTCGGGAGAAAACTCTCCTGTGTGTTCTCTTTTGAGGCTACACGCTTAGACATACACGCAACACTAAAGCTTTTCGAGTTACAACGCGTTGTTTAGGAAAAACAAGATAATTTCGCACGATGCGGGATTTCCTTAATACGTGGTTTTCTGACAAATTTTGACCAAAGAAAATTCTCCTGTGTGTTCTCTTTTGAGGCTACACGTTTAGACGTACAGGTCACACCAAATCTTTTCGAGTTACAACGTGTTGTTTAGGAGATACAAGCTAATTTTTTACGATGCGTTTTTTCTTCTCATAAAGTGTTTCCAATAAGTACGTATTTGTCTTTACTCTGCAACACTGTATTTCCTTATAAGGTGGTATTCTTACATATTCTTTTTAGAGAAAACTCTCCTGTGTGCTCTCTTTTGAGTCTACACGCTTAGACATACACGCAACTCCAAAGCTTTTCGAGTTACAACGCATTGTTTAGGAAAAACAAGATAATTTTGCACGATAAGGGATTTCCTTAAAACGTGGTTTTCTTACATATTTTGACGATAAAAAATTCTCCTGTCGGTTCTCTTTTGAGGCTACACATTTAGACGTACACATCACACCAAATATTTTCGAGTTACAACGTGTTGTTTAGGAGATACAAGCTAATTTTGTATGATTTTTTATTTCTTCTCTTAAAGTTTTACAATATGTACGTATTTGTCTTTACTCTTCAACACTGTATTTCCTTATAACGTGGTATTCTTACATATTCTTTTGAGAGAAAACTCTCCTTGCATTCCTTTTAGAGGCTACACACTTAGACATACACGCAACACCAAAGCTTTTCGAGTTACAACGTGTTGTTTAGGAAAAACAAGATAATTTCACACGATGCGGGATTTCCTTAAAACGTGGTTTTCTGACAAATTTTGATGAAAGAAAACTCTCCTCTGGGTTCTCTTTTGAGGATACACGTTTAGACGTACACGCCACACCAAATCTTTTCGAGTTACAACATGTTGTTTAGGACATACAAGCAAATTTTGCAAGATGCGTTATTTCTCTCATAAAGTGTTTCCAGTATGTACGTATTTGTCTTTACTCTGCCACACTGTATTTCCTTATAACGTGGTATTCTTATATATTCTTTCGAGAGAAAACTCTCCTATGCGTTCTCTTTTGGGGCTACATGCTTAGACATACACCCAACACCAAAGCTTTTCGAGTTAAAACGTGTTGTTTAGGAAGAACAAGATAATTTCTCACGATGCGCGATTTCCTTAAAACGTGGTTTTCTGAAAAATTTTGACGAAAGAAAATTGTCCTGTGGGTTCTCTTTTGAGGCTACACGTTTAGACGTACATGGCACACCAAATCTTTTCGAGTTACAACGTGTTGTTTAGGAGATACAAGCTAATTTTGTACGATGCTTTAATTCATCTCGTAAAGTTTAAGGGTTTCCAATATATACGTGTTTGTCTTTACTCTGTAACACTGTATTTCCTTATAACGTGGTATTCTTTCATATTCTTTCGAGAGAAAACTCTCCTGTGCATTCTCTTTTGAGGCTACAAGCTTAGACATACACGCAACAGCAAAGCCTTTCGAGTTACAACATGTTGTTTAGGAAGAACAAGATAATTTCCCACGATGCGGGATTTCCTTAAAACGTGGTGTTCTGACAAATTTTGATGAAAGAAAATACTCCTGTGGGTTCTCTTTTGAGGCTACACCTTTAGACGTACACACCACACCAAATCTTTTTGAGTTACACCGTGCTGTTTAGGAGATACAAGCTAATTTTTTTTACGATGCGTTATTTCTTCTCATAAAGTTTAAGTGTTTCCAATACATAAGTTTTTGTCTTTACACTGCAACTCTGTATTTCCTTATAACGTGGTATTCTTACATATTCTTTCGAGAGAAAACTCTCCTGTGCATTCTCTTTTGAGGCTACACGCTTAGACATACAGGAAACACCACAGCTTTTCGAGTTACAATGTGTTGTTTAGGAAAAACAAGATAATTTAGCACGATGCGGGATTTCCTTAAAACGTGGTTTTCTGACAAATTTTGACGAAAGAAAATACTCCCGAGGTTTCTCTTTTGAGGCTACACGTTTAGACGTACACGCCACACCAAATCTTTTCGAGTTACAACGTGTTGTTTAGGAGATACAAGGTAATTTTTTAAGATGCGTTATTTCTTCTCGTAAAGTTTAAGTGTTTCCAATACGTACGTATTTGCCTTTACTCTGCAACACTGTTTTCCTAATAACGTGGTATTCTTACATATTCTTTCGAGAGAAAACTCTCCTGTGCGTTCTCTTTTGAGGCTACACGCTTAGACATACATGCAACACCAAAACTTTTCGAGTTACAACGTGTTGTTTAGGAAGAACAAGATAATTTCTCACGATGCGGGATTTCCTTAAAACGAGGTTTGCTGACAAATTTTGACGAAAGAAAATTGTCCTGTGGGTTCTCTTTTGGGGCTACACGTTTAGACGTACAAGCCACACCAAATCTTTTCCAGTAAAAACGTGTTGTTTAGGAGATACAAGCTAATTTTGTACGATGCTTTAATACATCTCGTAAAGTTTAAGTGTTTCCAATATGTACGCTTTTGTCTTTACTCAGCAACACTGTACTTCCTTATAAAGTGGTATTCTTAACTATTCTTTCGAGAGAAAACTCTCCTGTGCGTTCTCTCTTGAGGCTACATGCTTAGACATACACGCAACACCAAAGCTTTTCGAGTTACAATGTGTTGTTTAGGAAAAACAAGATAATTTCGCACGATGCGGGGTCTCCTTAGTACGTGGTTTTCTGACAAATTTTGACCAAAGAAAATTCTCCTGTGCGTTCTCTTTTGAGGCTACACGTTTAGCCGTACACGCCACACCAAATCTTTTCGAGTTACAACCTGTTGTTTAGGAGATACAAGCTAATTTTTTTACGATGCGTTATTTCTTCTCGTAAAGTGTTTCCAATAAGTACATATTTGTCTTTACTCTGCAACACTGTGTTTCCTTATAACGTGGTATTCTTACATATTCTTTCGAGAGAAAACTCTCCTGTGCGTTCTCTTTTGAGGCTACATGCTTAGACATACACGCAACACCAAAGCTTTTCGAGTTACAACATGTTTTTTAGGAAGAACAAGATAATTTCTCACGATGCGGGATTTCCTTAAGAAGTGGTTTTCTGACAAATTTTGACGAAAGAAATTTGTCCTGTGGTTCTCTTTGAGGCTACACGTTTAGATGTACACGCCACACCAAATCTTTTCGAGTTACAACGTGTTGTTTAGGAGATACAAGCTAATTTTGTACGATGCTTTATTTCATCTCGTAAAGTTTAAGGGTTTCCAATACGAAAGTATTTGTCATTATTCTGCAACAGTGTACTTCCTTATAACGTGGTATTGTTACATATTCTTTCGAGAGAAAACTCTCCTGTGTGTTCTCTTTTGAGGCTACACGCTTAGACATACACCCAACACCAAACTTTTCGAGTTACAACGCGTTGTTTAGGAAAAACAAGATAATTTCACACGATGCGGGATTTCCTTAATACGTGGTTTTCTGACAAATTTTGACCAAAGAAAATTCTCCTGTGGGTTCTCTTTTGAGGCTACACGTTTAGACGTACACGCCACACCAAATCTTTTGGAGTTTCAACGTGTTGTTTAGGAGATACAAGCTAATTTTTTACGATATGTTATTTCTTCTCATAAAGTATTTCCAATAAGTACGTATTTGTCTTTAATCTGCAACACTGTATTTTCTTATAACGTGGTATTCTTACACATTCTTTCGAGAGAAAACTCTCCTCTGTGCTCTCTTTTGAGTCTACACGCTTAAACATACATGCAAAACCTAAGCTTTTCGAATTACAAGGTTTTGTTTAGGAAAAACAAGATAATTTCGCACGATGCGGGATTTCATAAACGTGGTTTTCTGAATATTTGACGAAAGAAAATTCTCCTATGGGTTCTCTCTTGAGGCTACACGTTTAGACGTACACGCCACACAAAGTCTTTTCGAGTTACAACGTGTTGTTTAGGAGATACGAGCTAATTTTGTACGATGCTTTATTTCATCTCGTAAAGTTTAAGGGTTTCCAATACGTACCTATTTGTCTTTACTCTGAAACACTGTATTTCCTTATAACGTGGTATCCTTACATATTCTTTTGAGAGAATACTCTCCTGTGTGTTCTCTTTTGAGGCTACATGCTGAGACATACACGCAACACCAAAGCTTTTCGAGTTCAAACGTGTTGTTTAGGAAAAACAAGATAATTTCGCACGATGCAGGATTTCCTTAATACGTGGTTTTCTGACAAATTTGACCAAAGAAAATTCTCCTGTGGGTTCTCTTTTGAGGCTACACGTTTAGACGTACATGCCACACCAAATCATTTAGAGTTACAACGTGTTGTTTACGAGATACAAGCTAATTTTGTACGATGCATTATTTCTTCTCGTAAAGTGTTTCCAATATGTACGTATTTGTCTTTACTCTGCAACACTGTATTTACTTATAACGTGGTATTCTTATATATTCTTTCGAGAAAGAACTATCCTTTGCCTTCTCTTTTGAGGCTACATGCTTAGACATACACGCAACACCAAAGCTTTTCGAGTTACAACGTGTTGTTTAAGAAAAACAAGATAATTTTGCACGATGAGGGATTTCCTTAAAACGTAGTTTTCTCACAAATTTTGACGATAGAAAATTCTCCTGTGGGTTCGCTTTTGAGGCTACACGTTTAGACGTACATGCCCCACCAAATCCTTTCGAGTTACAACCTGTTGTTTAGGAGATACAAGCTAATTTTGTATGGTGCGTTATTGCTTCTCGTAAAGTGTTTCCAATAAGTACGTATTTGTCTTTACTCTGCAACACTGTATTTCCTTATAACCTGGTATTCTTACATATTCTTTCTAATGAAAACTCTCCTGTGTGTTCTCTTTTGAGGCTACACACTGAGACAAACACGCAACACCAAACCTTTTCGAGTTACAACGTGTTGTTTAGGAAAAACAAGATAATTTCCCACAATGCAGGATTTCCTTAATACGTGGTTTTCTGACAAATTTGACCAAAGAAAATTCTCCTGTGTGTTCTCTTTTGAGGCTACACGTTTAGACGTACACACCACATCAAATCTTTTCGAGTTACAACGTGTTGTTTAGGAGTTACAAGCTAATTTTGTATGATGCATTATTTCTTCTCGTAAAGTGTTTCCAATATGTACGTATTTGTCTTTACTCTGCAACACTGTATTTCCTTATAACATGGTATTCTTACATATTCTTTCGAGAAAAAACTCTCCTTTGCATTCTCTTTTGAGGCTACATGCTTAGACATACACGAAACACCAAAACTTTTCGAGTTACAACTTGTTGTTTAGGAAAAACAAGATAATTTTGCACGCTGAGGGATTTCCTTAAAACGTGGTTTTCGTACATATTTTGACGATAAAAAATTCTCCTGTCGGTTCTCTTTTGAGGCTACACGTTTAGACGTACACGTCACACCAAATATTTTCGAGTTACAACGTGTTGTTTATGAGATACAAGCTAATTTTGTACGAATTTTTATTTCTTCTCTTAAAGTGTTTACAATATGTACGTATTTGTCTTTACGCTGCAACACTGTATTTCCTTATAACGTGGTATTCTTACATATTCTTTCGAGAGAAAACTCTCCTTGCATTCCCTTTAGAGGCTACACACTTAGACATACACGCAACCCCAAAGCTTTTCGAGTTACAACGTGTTGTTTAGGAAAAACAAGATAATTTCGCACGATGCGGGATTTCCTTAAAACGTGGTTTTCTGACAAATTTTGATGAAAGAAAACTCTCCTGTGGGTTCTCTTTTGAGGATACACGTTTAGACGTACAGGCCACACCAAATCTTTTCGAGTTACAACATGTTGTTTAGGACATACAAGCTAATTTTGCAAGATGCGTTATTTCTCTCATAAAGTGTTTCCAGTACGTACGTATTTGTCTTTACTCTGCCACACTGTATTTCCTTATAACGTGGTATTCTTATATATTCTTTCGAGAGAAAACTCTCCTATGCGTTCTCTTTTGGGGCTACATGCTTAGACATACACCCAACACCAAAGCTTTTCGAGTTACAACGTGTTGTTTAGGAGATACAATCTAATTTTGTACGATGCTTTATTTCATCTCGTAAAGTTTAAGGGTTTCCAATACATACGTGTTTGTCTTTACTCTGCAACACTGTATTTCCTTATAACGTGGTATTCTTTCATATTCTTTTGAGAGAAAACTCTCCTGTGCGTTCTCTTTTGAGGCTACAAGCTTAGACATACACGCAACAGCAAAGCTTTTCTAGTTACAACGTGTTGTTTAGGAAGAACAAGATAATTTCTCACGATGCGGGATTTCCTTAAAACGAGGTTTGCTGACAAATTTTGACGAAAGAAAATTGTCCTGTGGGTTCTCTTTTGAGGCTACACCTTTAGACATACACACCACACCAAATCTTTTTGAGTTACACCGTGCTGTTTAGGAGATACAAGCTAATTTTTTTTACGATGCGTTATTTCTTCTCGTAAAGTTTAAGTGTTTCCAATACATACGTTTTTGTCTTTACTCTGCAACTCTCTATTTCCTAATAACGTGGTATTCTTACATATTCTTTCGAGAGAAAACTCCCCTGTGCGTTCTCTTTTGAGGCTACACGCTTAGACATACACGCAACAAGAAAGCTTTTTGAGTTACAACGTGTTTTTAAGGAAAAACAAGATAATTTTCACGATGCGGGATTTACTTAAAACGTGGTTTTCTGAAAAATTTTGAAGAAAGAAAGTTATTCTGTGGGTTCTCTTTTGAGGCTACACGTGTAGACGTACACGCCACACCAAATCTTTTTGAGTTACAACGTGTTGTTTAGGAGATACAAGCTAATTTTTTAAGATGCGTTATTTCTTCTCGTAAAGTTTAAGTGTTTCCAATTCGTACGTATTTGCCTTTACTCTGCAACACTGTTCTCCTTATAACGTGGTATTCTTGCATATTCTTTCGAGAGAAAACTCTCCTGTGCATTCTCTTTTGAGGCTACACGCTTAGACATACAAGCAACACCAAAGCTTTTCGAGTTACAACTTGTTGTTTTGGAAGAACAAGATAATTTCACACGATGCGGGGTTTCCTTAATACGTGGTTTTCTGACAAATTTTGACCAAAGAAAATTCTCCTTGTGGTTTCTCTTTTGAGGCTACACGTTTAGCCGTACACGCCACATCAAATCTTTTCGAGTTACAACCTGTTGTTTAGGAGATACAAGCTAATTTTGAACGATGCGTTATTTCTTCTCTTAAAGTGTTTCCAATAAGTATGTATTTGTCTTTACTCTGCAACACTGTATTTCCTTATAACGTGGTATTCTTCCATATTCTTTCGAGAGAAAACTCTCCTGTGCGTTCTCTTTTGAGGCTACATGCTTAGACATACACGCAACACCAAAGCTTTTCGAGTTACAACGTGTTTTTTAGGAAGAACAAGATAATTTCTCACGATGCGGGATTTCCTTAAAACGTGGTTTTCTGACAAATTTTGACGAAAGAAAATTGTTCTGTGGTTCTCTTTTGAGGCTACACGTTTAGATGTACACGCCACACCAAATCTTTTCGAGTTACAACGTGTTGTTTAGGAGATACAAGCTAATTTTGTACGATGCTTTATTTAATCTCGTAAAGTTTAAGGGTTTCCAATACGTAAGTATTTGTCATTATTCTGCAACAGTGTACTTCCTTATAACGTGGTATTCTTACATATTCTTTCGAGAGAAAACTCTCCTGTGTGTTCTCTTTTGAGGCTACACGCTTAGACATACACGCAACACCAAAGGTTTTCGAGTTACAACGCGTTGTTTAGGAAAAACAAGATAATTTCGCACGATGCGGGATTTCCTTAATACGTGGTTTTCTGACAAATTTGACCAAAGAAAATTCTCCTGTGGGTTCTCTTTTGAGGCTACACATTTAGACGTACACGCCACACCAAATCATTTAGAGTTACAACGTGTGTTTAGGAGATACAAGCTAATTTTGTACGATGTGTTTTTTCTTCTCGTAAAGTGTTTCCAATATGTACGTATTTGTCTTTACTCTACAACACTGTATTTCCTTATAACGTGGTATTCTTATATATTCTTTCGAGAAAGAACTCTCCTTTGCGTTCTCTTTTGAGGCTACATGCTTAGACATACACGCAACACCAAAGCTTTTCGAGTTACAACGTGTTGTTTAAGAAAAACAAGATAATTTTTCACGATGAGGGATTTCCTTAAAACGTGGTTTTCTCACAAATTTTGATGATAGAAAATTCTCCTGTGGGTTCTCTTTTGACGCTACACGTTTAGACGTACATGCCACACCAAATCCTTTCGAGTTACAACCTGTTGTTTAGGAGATACAAGCTAATTTTGTATGATGCGTTATTTCTTCTTGTAAAGTGTTTCCAATAAGTACGTATTTGTCTTTACTCTGCAACACTGTATTTCCTTATAACCTGGTATTCTTACATATTTTTTCTAGTGAAAACTCTACTGTGTGTTCTCTTTTGAGGCTACACACTGAGACAAATACGCAACACCAAATCTTTTCGAGTTACAACGTGTTGTTTAGGAAAAACAAGATAATTTCCCACGATGCAGGATTTCCTTCATATGTGGTTTTCTGACAAATTTGACCAAAGAAAATTATCCTGTTGGTTCTCTTTTGAGGCTACACTTTTATACGTACATGCGACATCAAATCTTTTCGAGTTACAACGTGTTGTTTAGGAGATACAAGCTAATTTTGTATGATGCGTTATTTCTTCTCTAAAGTGTTTCCAATATGTACGTATTTGTCTTTACTCTGCAACTCTGTATTTCCTTATAACGTGGTATTCTTACATATTCTTTCGAGAAAAAACTCTCCTTTGCATTCTCTTTTGAGGCTACACG
This sequence comes from Apodemus sylvaticus, assembly GCF_947179515.1. Taxonomy (NCBI): domain Eukaryota; kingdom Metazoa; phylum Chordata; class Mammalia; order Rodentia; family Muridae; genus Apodemus; species Apodemus sylvaticus. Next base: position 12,741 of record NW_026263241.1, read on the forward strand.
CTTAGACATACACACAACACCAAAGATTTCGAGTTACAACTTGTTGTTTAGGAAAAACAAGATAATATTGCACGATGAGGGATTTCCTTAAAACGTGGTTTTCTCACATATTTTGACGATAAAAAATTCTCCTGTCGGTTCTCTTTTGAGGCTACACGTTTAGACGTACACGGCACACCAAATATTTTCGAGTTACAACCTGTTGTTTAGGAGATACAAGCTAATTTTGTACGATTTTTTATTTCTTCTCTTAAAGTGTTTCCAATATGTACGTATTTGTCTTTACTCTGCAACACTGTATTTCCTTATAACGTGGTATTCTTACATATTCTTTCGAGAGAAAACTCTCCTTGCATATCCTTTTGAGGCTACACACTTAGACATACACGCAACACCAAAGCTTTTCGAGTTACAACTTGTTGTTTAGGAAAAACAAGATAATTTTGCAGGATGCGGGATTTCGTTAAAACGTGGTTTTCTGACAAATTTTGAAGAAAGAAAATTCTCCAGTGCGCTCTCTTTTGAGGCTACACGTTTAGACATACACACCAAACGAAATGTTTGTGAGTTTCCACTTTTTGTTTAGGAGATACAAGCTAATATTTCATGATGCGTAATTTCTTCTCGTAAAGTGTTTCCAATATGTACGTATTTGTCTTTACTCTGCAACACTGTATTTCCATATAACGTTGTATTCTTACATGTTCTTTTGAGAGAAAATTCTCCTGTGCATTCTCTTTTGAGGCTACACACTTAGACATACACGCAACATCAAAGCTTTTCGAGTTACAACGTGTTGTTTAGGAAAAACAAGATAATTTCGCATTATGCGGGATTTCCTTAAAACGTGGTTTTCTGACAAATTTTGACGAAAGAAAATTCTCCTTTGTGTTCTCTTTTGAGGCTACACGTTTAGACATACACGCCAAACCAAAACTTTTCATGTTACAACGTGTTGTTTAGGAGATACAAGCTAATTTTGTACGATGCGTTATTTCTTTTCCTAAAGTGTTTCCAATATGTACTTATTTGCCTTTACTCTGCAAAATTGTATTTCTTTATAACGTGGTATTCTTACATATTCTTTCGAGAGAAAACTCACCTGTGCCTTCGCTTTTGAGGCTCCACGCTTAAACATACACGCAACACCAAAGCTTTTTGAGTTACAACATGTTGTTTAGGAAAAACAAGATGATTTTGCATGATGTGGGATTTCCTTAAAACGTGGTTTTCTGAAAAAATTTAACGAAAGAAAATTGTCCGGTGGGTTCACTTTTGAGGCTACACGTTTAGACGTACACGCCACACCAAATCTTTTCCAGTTACAACGTGTTGTTTAGGAGATACAAGTTAATTTTTTACGATGCGTTATTTCTTCTCATAAAGTATTTCCAATATGTACGTATTTGTCTTTACTCTGCAACACTGTTTTTCCTTATAACGTGGTATTCTTACATATTCTTTCTAGAAAAAACTCTCCTTTACATTCTCTTTTGAGGCTACACGCTTAGACATACACGCAACACCAAAGCTTTTCGAGTTACAACTTGTTGTTTAGGAAAAACAAGATAATTTTGCACGATGAGGGATTTCCTTAAAACGTGGTTTTCTCACATATTTTGACGAAAGAAAATTCTTCTGTGGGTTCTCTTTTGAGGCTACACGTTTAGCTGTACACGCCACACCAAATCCTTTCGAGTTACAACCTGTTGTTTAGGAGATACAAGCTAATAATGTGTGTTGCGTTATTTCTTCTCGTAAAGTGTTTCCAATACATACGTATTTGTCTTTACTCTGCAACTCTGTATTTCCTTATAATGTGATATTCTTACATATTCTTTCGAGGGAAAACTCTCCTGTGTGTTCTCTTTTGAGGCTACATGCTTAGATATACATGCAACACCAAAGCTTTTCGAGTTACAACGTGTTGTTTAGGGAAAACAAGATAATTTCGCACGATGCGAGATTTCCTTAAAACGTGGTTTCTGACAAATTTTGTTGAAAGAAAATTCTCCTGTGGGTTCTCTTTTAAGGCTACACGTTTAGACGTATACATCACACCAAATCTTTTCGAGTTACAACGTGATGTTTAGGAGATACAATCTAATTTTGTACGATGCGTTATTTCTTCTCTTAAAGTGTTTCCAATATGTACGTATTTGTCTTTACTCTGCAACACTGTATTTCCTACAACGTGGTATTCTTACATATTCTTTCGAGAGAAAACTCTCCTGTGCATTCGCTTTTGTGGCTACACACGTAGAAATACACGCAACACCAAAGCTTTTCGAGTTACAACTTGTTGTTTAGGAAAAACAAGATAATTTCGCAGGATGCGGGATTTCGTTAAAACGTGATTTTCTGACAAATTTTGAAGAAAGAAAATTCTCCTATTGGTTCTCTTTTGAGGCTACACGTTTAGACGTACACGCCACATGAAGTCCTTTCGAGTTACCACGTGTTGTTTAGGAGATACAAGCTAATTTTTTACGATGCATTATTTCTTCTTGTAAAGTGTTTCCAACAAGTATGTATTTGTCTTTACTCTGCAACACTGTATTTCCTTATAACGTTGTATTCTTACATGTTCTTTCTAGAGAAAACTCTCCTGTGCATACTCTTTAGAGGCTACACGCTTAGACATACACGCAACAACAAAGCTTTTCGAGTTACAACGTGTTTTTAAGGAAAAACAAGATAATTTTCACGATGCGGGATTTACTTAAAACGTGGTTTTCTGAAAAATTTTGAAGAAAGAAAGTTATCCTGTGGGTTCTCTTTTGAGGCTACACGTGTAGACGTACGAGCCACACCAAATCTTTTCGAGTTACAACGTGTTGTTTAGGAGATACAAGCTAATTTTGTACGATGCATTATTTCTTCTCTTAAAGTGTTTCCAATGGTACGTAATTGTCTTTTCTGTGCAACACTGTATTTCCTTATAACGTGGTATTCTTACATATTCGTTCAAGAGAAAACTCTCCTGTGCGTTCTCTTTTGAGGCTACACGCTTAGACATACACGCAACACCAAAGCTTTTCTAGTTACAATGTGTTGTTTAGGAAAAACTAGAAAATTTCACACGAAGCGAGATTTCCATACAACGTGTTTTCTGACAAATTTTGATGAAAGAAAATTCTCCTATGGGTTCTCTTTTGAGGCTACACATTTAGACGTACACGCCACACCAAGTCCTTTCGAGTTACCACGTGTTGTTTAGGAGATACAAGCTAATTTTTTACAATGCGTTATTTCTTCTCGTAAAGTGTTTCCAACAAGTATGTTTTTGTCTTTACTCTGCAACACTGTATTCCTTATAACGTTGTATTCTTACATGTTCTTTCGAGAGAAAACACTCCTGTGTGTACTCTTTAGAGGCTACACGCTTAGACATACTCGCAACACCAAAGCTTTTCGAGTTACAACGTGTTGTTTAGGAAAAACAAGATAATTTCTCACGATGCGGGATTTCCTTAAAACGTGGTTTTCTGACAAATTTTGACAAAAGAAAATTCTCCTGTGGGTTCTCTTTTGAGGCTACACGTGTAGACATACGGGCCACACCAAATCTTTTCGAGTTACAACGTGTTGTTTAGGAGATACAAGCTAATTTTGAACGATGCGTTATTTCTTCTCATAAAGTGTTTCCAATATGTACGTATTTGTCTTTACTCTGCAACACTGTATTTCCTTATAACGTGGTATTCTTACATATTCGTTCGATAGAAAACTCTCCTGGGCATTCCCTTTAGAGGCTACACACTTAAACATACATGAAACACCAAAGCTTTTCGAGTTACAACTTGTTGTTTAGGAAAAACAAGATAATTTCCGAGGATGCGGGATTTCCTTATAACGTGGTTTTCTGACAAATTTTGAAGAAAGAAAATTCTCCTGTGGGGTCTTTTTTGAGGCTACACTTTTAGACGTACACGCCAAACCAAATCTTTTCGAGTTACCACTTGTTGTTTAGGAGATACAAGCTTATATTTTATGATGCGTCATTTCTTCTCGTAAACTGTTTCCAATATTTATGTTTTTGTCTTTACTCTGCAACACTGTATTTCCTTATAACGTTGTAGTCTTACATGTTCCTTTGAGAGAAAACTCTCCTGTGCATTCTCTTTTGAGGCTACACGCTTAGATATACACGCAACACCAAAGCTTTTCGAGTTACAACGTGTTGTTTAGGAAAAACAAGATAATTTTGCACGATGCGGGATTTCCTTAAAACGTGGTTATCTAATTTTGATGAAAGAAAATTCTCCTGTTGGTTCTCTTTTGAGGCTACACGTTTAGACGTACACGCCAAACCAAATCTTTTCGAGTTACCACGTGTTGTTAGGAGATACAAGGTAAGTTTGTATGATGTATTATTTCTTCTCGTAAAGTGTTTCCAATATGTACTTATTTGTCTTTACTCTGCAAAATTGTATTTCCTAATAACGTGGTATTCTTACATATTCTCTCGAGAGAAAACTATCCTGTGCCTTCTCTTTTGAGGCTCCACGCTTAGACATACACGCAACACTAAAGGTTTTCGAGTTACAATATGTTGTTTAGGAAAAAGAAGATGGTTTCACACGATGCGGGATTTCCTTAAAACTTGATTCTGTGAAAAATTTTGATGAAAGAAAATTCTCCTGTGGGTTCTCCTTTGAGGCTACACGTTTAGACGTACAGGCCACACCTAATCTTTTCGAGTTACAACTTGTTGTTTAGGAGATACAAGCTAATTTTGTACTACGCGTTAATTCTTCTCGTAAAGTGTTTCCAATACGTATGTGTTTGTCTTTACTCTGCAACATTGTATTTCCTTATAACGTGGCATTCTTACATATTCTTTCGAGAGAAAACTCTCCTGTGCTTTCTCTTTTGAGGCTACACGCTTAGACATACACGCAACACCAGAGCTTTTCGAGTTACAACGTGTTGTTTAGGAAAAACTAGATAATTTCGCACAATGCGAGATTTCCTTAAAATGTGGTTTCTGACAAATTTTGATGAAAGAAAATTCTCCTGTGGGATCTCTTTTGAGGCTACACGTTTAGACGTACAGGCCACACCAAATCTTTTCGAGTAACAACGTGTTGTTTAGGAGATTCAAGCTAATTTTGTACGATGCGTTAATTCTTCTCGTAAAGTGTTTCCAATATGTACGTATTTGTCTTTACTCTGCAACACTGTATTTCCTTATAACGGGGTATTCTTACATATTCTTTCGAGAGAAAACTCTCCTGTGCATTCCCTTTTGAGGCTACACACTTAGACATACACGCAACACCAAAGCTTTTCGAGTTACAACTTGTTGTTTAGGAAAAACAAGATAATTTCGCAGGATGCGGGATTTCGTTAAAACGTGGTTTTCTGACAAATTTTGAAGAAAGAAAATTCTCCAGTGGGTTCTCTTTTGAGGCTACACTTTTAGACGTACACGCCAAACCAAATGTTTTCGAGTTTCCACTTTTTGTTTAGGACATACAAGCTAATATTGTATGATGCGTAATTTCTTCTTGTAAAGTGTTTCCAATAAGTACGTATTTGTCTTTACTCTGCAACACTGTATTTCCTTATAACGTTGTATTCTTACATGATCTTTCGAGAGAAAACTCTCCTGTGCATTCTCTTTTGAGGCTACACGCTGAGACATACACGCAACACCAAAGCTTTTCGAGTTACAAGGTGTTGTTTAGGAAAAACAAGATAATTTCGCACGATGCGGGATTTCCTTAAAACGTGGTTTTCTGAAAATTTTGACGAAAGAAAATTCTCCTTTGTGTTCTCTTTTGAGGCTACACGTTTAGACGTACACGCCAAACCAAATCTTTTCGAGTTACCACGTGTTGTTTAGGAGATGCAAGCTAATTTTGTACGATGCGTTATGATGCGTTATTTCTTCTCCTAAAGTGTTTCCAATATGTACTTATTTGCCTTTACTCTGCAAAATTGTATTTCTTTATAACGTGGTATTCTTACATATTCTTTCGAGAGAAAACTCTCCTGTAACTTCGCTTTTGAGGCTCCACGCTTAGACATACACGCAACACCAAAGCTTTTTGAGTTACAACATGTTGTTTAGGAAAAAGAAGATGATTTCGCACGATGCGGGATTTCCTTAAAACGTGGTTTTCTGAAAATTTTTAACGAAAGAAAATTGTCCTGTGGGTTCTCTTTTGAGGCAACACGTTTAGACGTACACGCCACACCGAATTTTTTCGAGTTACAACGTGTTGTTTAGAAGATACAAGTTAATTTTTTACGATGCGTTATTTCTTCTCGTAAAGTGTTTCCAATATGTACGTATCTGTCTTTACTCTGCAACACTCTATTTCCTTATAACGTGGTATTCTTACATATTCTTTCTAGAAAAAACTCTCCTTTACATCCTCTTTTGAGGCTACACGCTTAGACATACAAACAACACCAAAGTTTTTCGAGTTACAACATGTTGTTTAGGAAAAACAAGATAATTTTGCATGATGAGGGATTTCTTTATATCGTGGTTTTCTGACAAATTTTGAAGAAAGAAAATTCTCCTGTGGGGTCTCTTTTGAGGCTACACTTTTAGACGTACACGCCAAACCAAATCTTTTCGAGTTACCACTTGTTGTTTAGGAGATACAAGCTTATATTTTATGATGTGTCATTTCTTCTCGTAAAGTGTTTCCAATATGTACGTATTTGTCTTTACTCTCCAACACTGTATTTCCTTATAACGTTGTATTCTTACATGTTCTTTCGAGAGAAAACTCTCCTGTGCATTCTCTTTTGAGGCTACACACTGAGACATACATGCAACACCAATGCTTTTCGTGTTACAAGTTGTTGTTTAGGAAAAACAAGATAATTTTGCACGATGGGGGATTTCCTTAAAACGTGGTTTTCTGACAAATAATGAGGAAAGAAAATTCTCCTTTGTGTTCTCTTTTGCGGCTACACGTTTAGACGTACACGCCAAACCAAACCTTTTCGAGTTACCACGTGTTGTTTAGGAGATACAAGCTAATTTTGTCCGATGCGTTATTTCTTCTCCTAAAGTGTTTCCAATATGTACTTATTTGCCTTTACTCGGCAAAATTGTATTTCTTTATAACGTGGTATTCTTACATATTCTTTCGAGAGAAAACTCTCCTGTGCCTTCGCTTTTGAGGCTCCACGCTTAGACATACACGCACCACCAAAGCTTTTTGAGTTACAACATGTTGTTTAGGAAAAAGAAGATGATTTCGCACGATGCTGGATTTCCTTAAAACGCGGTTTTCTGAAAAAAATTTAACGAAAGAAAATTGTCCTGTGGGTTCTCTTTTGAGGCTACACGTTTAGACGTACACGCCACACCAAATCTTTTCGAGTTACAACGTGTTGTTTAGGAGAAACAAGTTAATTTTTTACGATGCGTTATTTCTTCTCGTAGAGAGTTTCCAATATGTACGTATTTGTCTTTACACTGCAACAATGTATTTCCTTATAACGTTGTATTCTTAAATATTCTTTCGAGAAAAAACTCTCCTTTACATTCTTTTTTGAGGCTACATGCTTAGACATACACGCAACACCAAAGCTTTTCGAGTTACAACTTGTTGTTTAGGAAAAACAAGATAATTTTGCACGATGAGGGATTTCCTTAAAACGTGGTTTTCTCACATATTTTGACGAAAGAAAATTCTCCTGTGGGTTCTCTTTTGAGGCTACACGTTTAGCCGTACACGCCACACCAAATCCTTTCGAGTTACAACCGGTTGTTTAGGAGATACGAGCTAATTTTGTATGATGCATTAGTTCTTCTCGTAAAGTGTTTCCAATACATACGTATTTGTCTTTACTCTGCAACACTGTATTTCCTTATAATGTGATATTCTTACATATTCTTTTGAGGGAAAACTCTCCTGTGTGTTCTCTTTTGAGGCTACATGCTTAGAAATACACACAACACCAAAGATTTTCGAGTTACAACGTGTTGTTTAGGAAAAACTAGATAATTTCGCACAATGCGAGATTTCCTTAAAACGTGGTTTCTGACAAATTTTGATGAAAGAAAATTCTCCTGTGGGTTCTCTTTTGAGGCTACACGTTGATACGTACACGTCACACCAAAACTTTTCGAGTTACAACGAGTTGTTTAGGAGACACAAGCTAATTTTGTATGATGCGATATTTCTTCTTTTAAAGTGTTTCCAATATGTACGTATTTGTCTTTACTCTGCAACACTGTATTTCCTTATAACGTGGTATTCTTACATATTCTTTCGAGAGAAAACTCTCCTGTGCATTCCCTTTTGTGGCTACACACTTAGTCATACACGCAACACCAAAGCTTTTCGAGTTACAACTTGTTGTTTAGGAAAAACAAGATAATTTCGCAGGATGCGGGATTTCGTTAAAACGTGATTTTCTGAAAAATTTTGAAGAAAGAAAATTCTCCTATGGGTTCTCTTTTCAGGCTACACGTTTAGACGTACACGCCACACCAAGTCCTTTCGAGTTACCACGTGTTGTTTAGGAGATACAAGCTAATTTTTTACAATGCGTTATTTCTTCTCGTAAAGTGTTTCCATCAAGTATGTATTTGTCTTTACTCTGCAACACTGTATTCCCTTATAACGTTGTATTCTTACATGTTCTTTTGAGAGAAAACTCTCCTGTGCGTACTCTTTAGAGGCTACACACTTAGACATACACGCAACGGCAAAGATTTTCGAGTTACAATGTGTTGTTTAGGAAAAGCAAGATAATTTCGCACGATGCGAGATTTCCATAAAACGTGGTTTTCTGAAAAATTTTGACGAAAGAAAGTTTTCCTGTGGGTTCTCTTTTGAGGCTACACGTGTAGAAGTACGAGCCACAACAAATCTTTTCGAGTTCCAATTGTTGTTTAGGAGATACAAGATAATTTTGTACGATGTGTTATTTCCTCTCTTAAAGTGTTTCCAATACGTACGTATTTGTCTTTATTCTGCAACACTGTATTTTCTCATAACATGGTATTCTTACAAATTCTTTCGAGAGAAAACTCTCCTGTGCATTCTCTTTTGAGGCTACAAGCTTAGACATACACCCAACTCCAAAGCTTTTCGAGTTACAACATGTTTTTCAGGAAAAAGAAGATGATTTGACACGATGCGGGATTTCCTTAAAACATGGTTTTCTGAAAAATTTTGACGAAAGAAAATTCTCCTGTGGGTTCTCTTTTGAGGCTACACGTTTAGACGTACACGCCGCACCAAATCTTTTCGAGTTACAACGTTTTGTTTAGGAGATACAAGCTAATTTTCTACGATGCGTTACTTCTTCTCGTAAAGTGTTTCCAATATGTACATATTTGTCTGCTCTGCAACACTGTGTTTCCTATAACGTGGTATTCTTACATATTATTTCGAGAGAAAACTATCCTGTGCGTTCTCTTTTGAGGCTACACACTTAGACATACAGGCAACACCAAAGCTTTTCGAGTTACAACATGTTGTTTAGGAAAAACAAGATAATTTCGCACGATGCAGGATTTCCTTAAAACGTGGTTTTCTGACAAATTTTGACGAAAGAAAATTCTCCTGTCGGTTCACTTTTGGGGCTACACATTTAGACGTACACGCCACACCAAATCCTTTAGAGTTACCACGTGTTGTTTAGGAGATACAAGCTAATTTTGTATGATGCGTTATTTCTTCTCGTAAAGTGTTTCCAATACGTACGTATTTGTCTTTACTCTGCAACACTGTATTTCCTCTTAACGTTGTATTATTACATGTTCTTTTGAGAGAAAACTCTCCTGTGCATTGTCTTTAGAGGCAACATGCTCAGACATACACGCAACACCAAAGCTTTTCGAGTTACAACGTGTTGTTTAGGAAAAACAAGATAATTTTGCACGATGCGGGATTTCCTTAAAACGTGGTTCTTTGACAAATTTTGACGAAAAAAAGTTCTCCTGTTGGTTCTCTTTTGAGGCTACAAGTGTAGAAGTACGAGCCACACCAAATATTTTCGAGTTATAACGTGTTGTTTAGGAGATACAAGCAAATTTTGTACGATGCGTTATTTCTTCCCTAAATTGTTTCCAATATGTCGTTATTTATCTTTACTCTGCAACACTGTATTTTCTTATAACGTGGTATTCTTACATATTCTTTCGAGGGAAAACTCTCCTGTGCATGCTCTTTTGAGGCTACACGCTTAGACGAACACGCACGCCAAAGCTTTTCGAGTTACAACGTGTTGTTTAGGAAAAAGAAGATAATTTCGCACGATGCGAGATTTCCATAAAACGTGGTTTTCAGACAAATTTTGACGGAAGAAAGTTCTCCTCTGGGTTCTCTTTTGAGGCTACACGTGTAGAGGTACGAGCCACACCAAATCTTTTCGAGTTACAATGTGTTGTTTAGGAGATACAAGCTAATTTTGTACAATGCGTTATTTCTTCTCTTAAAGTGTTTCCAATACGTACGTAGTTGTCTTTATTCTGCAACACTGTATTTCCTTATAACGTGGTATTCTTACATATTCTTTCGAGAGAAAACTCTCCTGTGCATTCTCTTTTGAGGCTACATGCTTAGAGATACATGCAACACCAAAGCTTTTCGAGTTACAACGTGTTGTTTAGGAAAAACAAGATAATTTCGCACGATGCGCTATTTCCTTAAAAAGTGGTTTCAGACAAATTTTGATGAAAGAAAATTCTCCTGTGGGTTCTCGTTTGAGGCTACACTTTTAGACGTACATGACACACCAAATCTTTTCGAGTTACAACGTGTTGTTTAGGAGATACAAGCTCATTTTTTACGATGCATTATTTCTTCTCATAAAGTGTTTCCAATATGTACTTATTTGTCTTTACTCTGCAAAATTGTATTTCCTTTTAACGTGGTATTCTTACATATTCTTTCAAGAGAACACTCTCCTGTGCCTTCTCTTTTGAGTCTCCACGCTTACACATACACGCAACACCAACGCTTTTCGAGTTACAACATGTTGTTTAGGAAAAAGAAGATGATTTCGCACGATGCGGGATTTCCTTAAAACGTGGTTTTCTGAAAAATTTTGACGAAAGAAAATTCTCCTGTGGGTTCTCTTTTGAGGCTACATGTTTAGATGTACACGCCACACCAAATCTTTTCGAGTTACAACGTGTTGTTTTGGAGATACAAGCTAATTTTGTACGATGCGTTAATTCTTCTCATAAAGTGTTTCCAATACATACGTATTTGTCTTTACTCTGCAACACTGTATTTCCTTATAACGTGGTATTCTTACATATTCTTTCGAGAGAAAAGTATCCTGTGCGTTCCCTTTTGAGGCTGCACACTTAGACATACAGGCAACATCAATGCTTTTAGAGTTACAACGTGTTGTTTATGAAAAACAAGATTATTTCGCACGATGCGGGATTTCTTTAAAACGTGGTTTTATGACAAATTTTGACGAATGAAAATTCTCCTGTGGGTTCTCTTTTGAGGCTCCACGTTTAGACATACATGCCACACCAAATCCTTTCGAGTTACCACGTGTTGCTTAGGAGAAACAAGCTAATTTTCTACGATGCGTTATTTCTTCTCGTAAAGTGTTTCCAATAATTACGTATTTGTCTTTACTCTGCAACACTGTATTTCCTTATAACGTTGTATTCTTACATGTTATTTCGAGAGAAAACTCTCCTGTGCGTTCTCTTTAGAGGCTACAGGCTTAGACATACACGAAACACCAAAGCTTTTTGAGTTACAACATGTTGTTTATGAAAAACAAGATAATTTTGCACGATGCGGGATTTCCTTAAAACGTGGTTTTCTGACAAATTTTGACGAAAGAAAGTTATCCTGTGGTTTCTCTTTTGAGGGTACACGTGTAGACGTACGAGCCACACCAAATCTTTTCGAGTTACAACGTGTTGTTTAGGAGATACAAGCAAATTTTGTAAGATGCGTTATTTCTTCTCCTAAGTGTTTCCAATATGTACTTATTTGCCTTTACTCTGCAACATTGTATTTCCATATAACGTGGTATTCTTACATATTCTTTCGAGGGAAAACTCTCCTGTGCGTTCTCTTTCGAGGCTACACGCTTAGACAAACACGCAACACCAAAGCTTTTCGAGTTACAACGTGTTGTTTAGGAAAAAACAAGATAATTTCGCATGATGCGAGATTTCCATAAATCGTGGTTTTCTGAAAATTTTTAACGAAAGAATTTCCTCCTGTGGGTTCTCTTTTGAGGCTACACTTGTAGAGGTATGAGCCACACCAAATCTTTTCGAGTTACAAAGCTTTGTTTAGGAGATACAAGCTAATTTTGTACGATGCGTTATTTCTTCTCTTAAAGTGTTTCCAATATGTATGTATTTGTCTTTACTCTGCAACACTTTATTTCCTTATAACGTGGTATTCCTACATTTTCTTTCGAGAGAAAACTCTCCTGTGTGTTCTCTTTTGAGGCTACACGCTTAGACATACACGCAACACCAAAGCTTTTCGATTTACAACGTGTTGTTTATGAAAAACAAGATAATTTCACACGATGCGAGATTTCCTTAAAACGTGGTTTCTGACAAATTTTGATGAAAGAAAATTCTTGGGCCTGGGAGCGGCGGCAGCAGCAGCAGTAGCAGCAGCAGTGGCTGGTCCAGAGGAAGGGCCATCAGCAGTAGAACCAAGCGGACAGGGTCCAGGCAGACCCGGTGCCCACGACCACTGGCCATCGCTGGCCAGCCAGGCTGCAAGCAGCGGCGGATTTACGGTGCCTTTCACCACACGGAAGCCACATTAGAACTCTGCCTCCTGCCAGTCAGTTACGAGGGCTCCATATTGGTTCTCGGTCGCCAGAGAAATCAGACTGAGGTACGCAAATATAACCCGAGAACAACATCGCGGGGGTCTAAGCCCGACGGGCGTTGGCCTGCACCCAGGCCCTGAGCTGATCGGGGGTCCACCGGGGTGCAAACCCGGCCAGGAGGTTTTTTTCCTCCAGGGCCGGCGCGCGCACCACCACCATTTTGCCTGGGGGAAGCCAGGGAGACCTAGCAGGCAAAACCAAACCGGCTAACAGGCATAGCAGGGGTCTCAGACGGTCAGTCCCTGGACTGCCCCCAGGCCCTGGGCTGATCGGTGGGCCATCTGTGTGCCGACCCGGCCAGGAGGTTGTTTATCCGGGCCAGTTTGCGCACCACCACCATTTTGCCTACGGGAAGCCAGAGAGACCTAGCAGGCAAAACCAAACCAGCTAACAGGCATAGCCCGAGGCGGACATAGCAGGGGTCTCAGACGGTCAGGCCCTGGACTGCCCCCCAGGCCCTGGGCTGCTCGTTGGGCCATCTGCGTGCTGACCCAGCCAGGAGGTTGTTAGCCCAGCAGACTCTCCCAGCACTCTCAGGGAACTCGCACACGCCACCATCCTAGCCACCTGACACACCCAATTAACACCCACAGCTGAGGGGAACTTTGCACCGACATTGGCCTGCCAGGCTTTTGCCTAGACTCAGGGCCTGAGCAGCTAGGATAGCCTTGTGTGCACCAACCCGGTTGGGAGTTCTGCTGCCCAGATCAGCCTGGGCGGCAGCACCACATCTCCAAATCCTGCAAGTGGCTAGCTGGGTTTCCGGGCGGCCAGCTGGGAGAAGTCAGTGTGCTCCAGTGAATCCAGCGGGCCCCAGCAGGAGCCTTCGGGTGCCTGCTTTGGGATCTGAACAGCCTGGGCAGCAGCACCCTGTCTACAAGCAGTGCAGGAGGTAAGCTGTGCACCAGAGGCCAACGGGGAAGGGGCAGCTTGCACTGGTGAGTCCAGCACTGACAAGACAAACTAACACCAGTGAGAACTAGATGGCAAAATGCAAACGCAGGAACGTCACTAACAGAAATCAAGGCAATATGGCAACATCTGAACCCAATTCTCCTCTACCAACATGTCCTGGATACCCCATCACACCAGTAAAACATGATTTGGATTTAAAATCACTGGTCATGATGCTGGTACAGGAACACATGAAGGACATACTTAAAGAAATTCAGGAGAAAATGGATCAAAAGTTAGAAGCCCTTGCAAGGGAAACACAAAAATCATTGAAAGAAATCCAGGAGAATACAAAAGCCAACAAGGAGGAAATGCAAAAAACACTTAAAGAAATACAGGAGAACTTTGGTCAACAGGCTGAGGTCATGAAAGACGAAACACAAAAATCTCTTAAAGAAATACAGGAGAACTTTGGTCAACAGGCTGAGCTCATGAAAGAGGAAACACAAAAATCTCTTAAAGAATTACAGGAAAACACAAACATGCAAGTGAAGGAGCTAAGCAAAACCATCCAGGATCTAAAGTCAGAAGTAGAAACAACTAAGAAAACTCAAAGGGAGACAACTTTTGAGATAGAAAGCCTTGGGAAGAAATCAGGGGACAGAGATGCAAATATCAACAACAGAATACAAGAGATAGAAGAAAGAATCTCAGATGCTGAAGATTCCATAGAAACCATGGACTCAACAGTTAAAGAAAATGCAAAATGCAAAAAGCTTGTAACCCAAAATATCCAGGAAATCCAGGACACAATGAGAAGACCAAACCTAAGGATTATAGGCATAGATGAGAGTGAAGATTTACAACTTAAAGGGCCAGCAAATATCTTCAATAAAATTATGGAAGAAAACTTCCCTAACCTAAAGAGAGAGATGCCCATGAATATACAAGAAGCCTACAGAACTCCAAACAGACTGGACCAGAACAGAAATACTTCCCGTCACATAATAATCAAAACACCAAATGTTCTAAACAAAGAAAGAATACTAAAGGCAGTAAGAGAAAAAGGCCAAGTAACATATAAAGGAAGACCTATCAGAATCACAGCAGACTTTTCACCGGAGACTATGAAGGCTAGAAGGTCCTGGGCAGATCTCATGCAGACTCTAAGGGAACACAAATGCCAACCAAAACAACTATATACAGCAAAACTCTCAATCACCATAGATGCAGAAACTAAGATATTTCATGACAAAACCAAGTTTACCCAATATCTATCCACAAACCCGGCCCTAAAAAGGATAATAGGAAGACAACACCAATACAAGGAGGGAAACTTCACCCTGGAAAAAGCAAGATAGTAACCTTTCATCAAACCCAAAAGAAGTTAAGCATTCAAATTTAAAAAATAACGTCAAAAATGATAGGAAGTAACAATCACTATTCCTTAATATCTCTTAACATCAATGGACTTAATGCCCCAACAAAAAGACACAGACTAACTGAATGGATACGTAAACAGGACCCTACATTTTGCTGCTTACAGGAAACACACCTCAGGGTCAAAGACAAACACTACCTTAGAGTAAAAGTCTGGAAGACAATTTCACAAGCAAATGGTCTCAGGAAACAAGCTGGAGTAGCCATTTTAATATCAGATAAAATTGACTTTCAACCCAAAGTCATCAAAAGAGACCCTGAGGGACACTTCTTGCTGGTCAAAGGAAAAATACAAAAAGAAGAACTGTCAATCCTGAACATCTATGCCCCAAATGCAAGGGCACCCTCTTTCGTAAAAGAAACTTTATTAAAACTAAAAGCACACATTGCACCTAACACAATAATTGTGGGTGACTTCAACATTGCACTTTCCTCAATGGACCGATCAGGAAAACAGAAACTAAACAGGGACACAATGAAACTAATTGAAGCTTTGGACCAATTAGATTTAACAGATATATATATAGAACATTCTATCCTAAAACAAAAGAATATACCTTTTTCTCAGCACCTCATGGTACCTTCTCCAAAATCGACCATATAATTGGTCACAAGACAGACCTCAACAAATATAAGAAGATAGAACTAATACCATGCCTCCTATCTGATCACTATGGAGTAAAAGTGGTCTTCAATAGCAACAGAAACAACAGAAAACCCACATACACGTGGAAACTGAACAATACTCTACTCAATGATACCTTGGTCAAGGAAGAAATAAAGAAAGAAATTAAAGACTTTTTAGAACACAATAAAAATGAAAACACAACATACCCAAATCTATGGGACACAATGAAAGCAGTGCTAAGAGGAAAACTCATAGCCCTGAGTGCCTCCAAAAAGAAAATGGAGAGAGCATACATTACCAGCTTAATGACACACCTGAAAGCCCTAGAACAAAAAGAAGCTATTTCACCCAGGAGGAGTAGAAGGCAGGAAATCATCAAACTCAGGGCCGAAATCAATCAAGTAGAAACAAAGAGAACCATACAAAAAATCAACAAAACCAGGAGCTGGTTCTTTGAGAAAATCAACAAGATAGATAAACCCTTAGCCAGACTGACCAAAGGGCACAGAGAAAGTATCCAAATTAACAAACTTAGAAATGAAAAGGGAGATATAACAACGGAAACTGAGGAAATCCAAAAAATCATCAGATCCTACTACAAGAGCCTGTACTCAACACAACTGGAGAATCTGGAGGAAATGGACAATTTCCTTGACAGATACCAAATACCAAAATTAAATCAGGACCAACTAGACCATCTAAACAGTCCCATAATGCCTAAAGAAATAGAAGGAGTCATAGAAAGTCTTCCAACCAAAAAAAGCACAGGACCAGATGGCTTCAGTGCAGAATTCTACCAGACCTTCAAAGAAGAGTTAACACCAATACTCTTCAAACTATTCCACAAAATAGAAACAGAAGGAACACTACCCAATTCCTTCTACGAAGCCACAATTCCGCTGATACCAAAGCCACAAAAAGATCCAACAAAGAAAGAGAACTTCAGACCAATTTCCCTTATGAACATCGATGCAAAAATACTCAATAAAATTCTTGCTAACCGAATCCAAAACACATCAAAACGATCATCCACCATGATCAAGTAGGCTTTATCCCGGGAATGCAGGGTTGGTTCAATATACGGAAATCCATCAATACAATCCACTACATAAACAAACTCAAATAACAAAACCACATGGTCATTTCATTGGATGCTGAAAAAGCATTTGACAAAATTCAGCATCCCTTCATGCTTAAAGTCTTGGAGAGAACAGGAATTCAAGGCCCATACCTAAACATAGTAAAAGCAATATACAGCAAACCGGTAGCCAGCATCAAACTAAATGGAGAGAAACTTGAAGCAATCCCACTGAAATCAAGGACCAGACAAGGCTGCCCCCTTTCTCCTTATCTTTTCAATATTGTACTTGAGGTACTAGCTCGGGCAATTCGACAACATAAGGAGGTCAAAGGGATACAAATTGGAAAGGAAGAAGTCAAACTATCATTATTTACAGACGACATGATCGTCTACCTAAGTGACCCAAAGAACTCCACTAGAGAGCTCCTACAGCTGATAAACAACTTCAGCAAAGTGGCAGGTTATAAAATCAACTCAAGCAAATCAGTGGCCTTCCTATACTCAAAGGATAAGCAGGCTGAGAAAGAAATTAGGGAAATGACCCCCTTCACAATAGCCTCAAACAGTATAAAGTATCTTGGGGTGACCCTTACCAAACATGTGAAAGATCTGTATGACAAGAACTTCAAGACTCTGAAGAAGGAAATGGAAGAAGACCTCAAAAAATGGGAAAACCTCCCATGCTCATGGATCGGTAGAACCAATATAGTTAAAATGGCCATTCTGCCTAAAGCACTATACAGATTCAATGCAATACCCATCAAAATCCCAACTCAATTCTTCACAGAGTTAGAAAGAGCAATTATCAAATTCATCTGGAACAACAAAAAACCCAGGATACCTAAAACTATTCTCACAAACAAAAGAAAATCTGGGGGAATCAGTATCCCTGACCTCAAGCAATACTACAGAGCAATAGTGTTAAAAACTGCATGGTGTTGGTACAGTGACAGACAGGAGGATCAATGGAACAGGATTGAAGATCTAGAAATGAACCCACACACCTATGGCCACTTGATCCTTGACAAAGAGGCTGAAAACATCCAATGGAAGAAAGATAGCCTTTTCAACAAATGGTGCTGGTTCAACTGGAGGTCAGCATGCAGAAGAATGCGAATTGATCCATCCTTGTCTCCTTGTACTAAGCTCAAATCCAAATGGATCAAGGACCTCCACATAAAGCCAGACACTCTGAAGCTAATAGAAAAGAAACTGGGGAAGAACCTTGAGGACATCGGTACAGGGAGAAAGTTTCTGAACAGAACACCAATAGCGTATGCTCTAAGAGCAAGAATTGACAAATGGGACCTCATGAAATTACAGTTTCTGTAAGGCAAAGGACACCATCAAGAGGAAAAATCGGCAACCAACAAATTGGGAAAAGATCTTCACCAATCCTACATCATATAGAGGGCTAATATCCAATATATATAAAGAACTCAAGAAGTTAGACTCCAGAAAACCAAACAACCCTATTAAAAATGGGGTACAGAGTTAAACAAAGAATTCTCACCTGAAGAACTTTGGATGGCGGAGAAGCATCTTAAAAAATGCTCAACTTCATTAGTCATCAGGGAAATGCAAATCAAAACAACCCTAAGATTTCATCTTACACCAGTCAGAATGGCTAAGATTAAAAATTCAGGAGACAGCAGCTGTTGGAGAGGGTGTGGAGAAAGAGGAACACTCCTCCACTGC
Source organism: Apodemus sylvaticus (assembly GCF_947179515.1). NCBI lineage: Eukaryota > Metazoa > Chordata > Mammalia > Rodentia > Muridae > Apodemus > Apodemus sylvaticus. The sequence goes on from NW_026263241.1 coordinate 31,301, forward strand.
TGGTGGGGTTGCAAATTGGTAAAACCACTCTGGAAATCAGTCTGGCGGTTCCTCCGAAAACTGGGCACCTCACTTCCAGAAGATCCTGCTATACCACTCCTGGGCATATACCCAGAAGACTCCCCTCCATGTAATAAGGATACATGTTCTACTATGTTCATAGCAGCCCTATTTAGAATTGCCAGATGCTGGAAAGAACCCAGGTATCCCTCAACAGAAGAGTGGATGCAAAAAATGTGGTATATCTACACAATGGAGCACTATTCAGCCATTAGAAACAATGAATTCATGAAATTCTTAGGCAAATGGATGGAGCTAGAGAATATCATACTAAGTGAGGTAACCCAGACTCAAAAGGTGAATCATGGTATGCACTCATTAATAAGTGGATATTAACCTAGAAAACTGGAATACCCAAAACATAATCCACACATCAAATGAGGTACAAGAAGAAAGGAGGAGTGGCCCCTGGTTATGGAAAGACTCAGTGAAACAGTATTTAGCAAAACCAGAACGGGGAAGTGGGAAGGGGTGGATGGGAGGACAGGGGAAGAGAAGGGGGCTTTCGGGACTTTCGGGGAGTGGGGGGGCTAGAAAAGGGGAAATCATTTGAAATGTAAATACATTATATCGAATAAAAAAGAAGTCAACACTAAAAAAAATAAGACAAAAAAAAAAAAAGGAGTGGGAGTGGATGGGTTGGTGAGCAGGGAGAAGGGGTTATGGGATAGTGTGTTTTCAGAGGGGAAACCAGGAATGCAGATAATATTTAAAATGTAAATAAAGAAAATATTTAATTTAAAAAACGTAAAAAAAAAAAAGAAAGAAAGAAAATTCTCCTGTGGGTTCTCTTTTGAGGCTACACGTTTAGACGTACACGTCACACCAAATCTTTTCGAGTTACAACATTTTGTTTAGGAGATACAAGCTAATTTTTTACGATGCATTCTTTCTTCTCGTAAAGTGTTTCCAATCTGTACTTATTTGTCTTTAATCTGCAAAATTGTATTTCCTTATAACGTGGGATTCTTACATATTCTTTCGAGAGAAAACTCTCCTGTGCCTTCTCTTTTGAGGCTCCACGCTTACACATACACGCAACACCAAAGCTTTTCGAGTTACAACATGTTGTTTAGGAAAAAGAAGATGAATTCGCACGATGGGGGATTTCCTTAAAACGTGGTTTTCTGAAAAATTTGGACGAAAGAAAATTCTCCTGTGGGTTCTCTTTTGAGGCTACATGTTTAGAAGTACACGCCACGCCAAACCTTTTCGAGTTACAACGTGTTGTTTAGGAGATACAAGCTAATTTTGTACGATGCGTTAATTCTTCTCGTAAAGTGTTTCCAAAACGTACGTATTTGTCTTTACTCTGCAACACTGTATTTCCTTATAACATGGTATTCTTACATATTCTTTCGAGAGAAAACTATCCTTTGCATTCCCTTTTGAGGCTACACATTTAGACATACAGGCAACACCAATGCTTTTCGAATTACAACGTCTTGTTTATGAAAAACAAGATAATTTCGCACAATGCGGGATTTCCTTAAACCATTGTGTTCTGACAAATTTTGAGGAAAGAAAATTCTCCTGTGGGTTCTCTTTTGATGCTACACGTTTAGACGTGCACGCCACACCAAATCCTTTCCAGTTACCAAGTGTTTAGGAGATACAAGCTAATTTTGTACTATGTGTTATTTCTTCTCTTAAAGTGTTTCCAATAAGTACGCATTTGTCTTTACTCTGCAACACTCTATTTCCTTATAACATTGTATTCTTACATGTTCTTTCAAGAGAAAACTCTCCTGGGAGTTCTCTTTAGAGGCTACACGCTTAGACATACACGCAACACCAAAGCTTTTTGAGTTACAACGTGTTGTTTAGGAAAAACAAGATAATTTCGCACGATGCGGGATTTCCTTAAAACGTGGTTTTCTGACAAATTTTAACGAAAGAAAATTCTACTGTGTCTTCTCATTTGAGGCTACAGGTTTAGACGTACACGCCACACTGAATCTTTTCGAGTTACCACGTGTTGTTTAGGAGATACAAGCTAATTTTTTACGATGTGTTATTTCTTCTCGTAAAGTGTTTCCCATACATACGTATTTGTCTTTACTCTGCAACACTGTATTTCCTTATAACGTGGTATTCTTATATATTCTTTCGAGAGAAAACTCTCCTGTCCGTTCTCTTTTGAGGCCACACGTTTAGACATACACGCAACACCAAAGCTTTTCGAGTTATAACGTGTTGTTTAGGAAAAACAAGATAATTTCGCACAATGCGGGATTTCCTTAAAACGTGGTTTTCTGACAAATATTGACAAAAGAAAATTCTCCTGTGGGTTCTCTTTTGAGGCTACAAGTTTCAAATTACATGCCACACCAAATCCTTCGAGTTACAACGTGTTGTTTAGGAAATACAAGCTAATTTTGTACTATGTATTATTCCTTCTCGTAAAGTGTTTCCAATAAGTAAGTATCTGTCTTTACTCTGCAACACTGTATTTCCTTATAACGTGGTATTCTTACATATTCTTTCGAGAGAATACACTACTGTGCCTTCTCTTTTGAGGCTACACGCTTAGACATACACGCAACACCAAAGCTTTTCGAGTTACAACGTGTTGTTTAGGAAAAACAAGATGATTTCGCACGATGCAGGACTTCCTTAAAACGTGGTTTTCTGAAAAAATTTTGACGAAAGAAAATTCTCTTGTGGGTTCTCTTTTGAGGCTACACGTTTAGATGTAAACATCACACCAAATCTTTTCGAGTTACAACGTGTTGTTTAGGAGATACAAGCTAATTTTGTACCATGCGTTATTTCTTCTCATTAAGTGTTTCCAATACATAAGTATTTCTCTTTTCTCTGCAACACCGTATCCTTATTACGTGGTATTCTTACATATTCTTTCGAGAGAAAACTCTCCTGTGGGTTCTCTTTTGAGGCTACATGCTTAGACATACAAGTAACACCAAAGCTTTTCGAGTTACAACGTGTTGTTTAGGAAAAACAAGATAATTTCGCACAATGCGGGATTTCCTAAAAACGTGATTTCTGAAAAATTTTGACGAAAGAAAATTCTCCTGTGGGTTCTCTTTTGAGGCTACACATTTAGACGTACACGCCACACCAAATCTTTTCGAGTTACAACGTGTTGTTTAGGAGATACAAGCTAATTTTGAACGATGCGTTATTTCATCTCTAAAAGTGTTTCCAATAAGTACCTATTTGTCTTTAGTCTGCAACGCTGTATTTCCTTAGAACGTGGTATTCTTACATCTTATTTCGAGAGAAAACACTCCTGTACGTTCGCTTTTGAGGATACACGCTTAGACATACACGCAACACCAAAGCTTTTCAAGTTACAACGTGTTGTTTAGGAAAAACAAGATAATTTCACACGATGCGGGATTACCGTAAAACGTGGTTTTCTGACATATTTTGACGAAAGAAAATTCTCCTGTGGGTTCTCTTTTGAGGCTACACATTTAGACGTACATGCCACACCAACTCTTTTCGAGTTACAATGTGTTGTTTAGGAGATACAAGCTAATTTTGTACGATGCGTTATTTCTTCTCATAAAGTGTTTCCAATATGTACGTATTTGTCTTTATTCTGCAACACTGTATTTCCTTATAACGTGGTATTCTTAAATATTCTTTCGAGAGAAAACACTCCTGTGCGTTCTCTTTTGAGGCTACATGCTTAGACATACACGCCACACCAAATCTTTTCGAGTTACAACGTGTTGTTTAGGAGATACAAACTAATTTTGAACGATGTTTTATTTCTTCTCGTAAAGTGTTTCCAATACATACGTATTTGTCTTTATTCCGCAATACTGTATTTCCTTATAACGTGGTATTCTTACATATTCTTTCGAGAGATAACTCTCCTCTGCGTTCTCTTTTGTGACTACACGCTTAGACATACACGTAACACCAAAGCTTTTCGAGTTACAACGTGTTGTTTAGGAAAATCAAGATAATTTCGCACAATGCGGGATTTCCTAAAAACGTGATTTCTGAAACATTTTGAAGAAAGAAAATTCTCCTCTGGGTTCTCTTTTGAGACTACACATTTAGTCGTACACGCCACACCAAATCGTTTCGAGTTACAACGTGTTGTTAAGGAGATACAAGCTAATTTTGAACGATGCATTATTTCATCTCTAAAAGTGTTTCCAATACGTACGTATTTGTCTTTAGTCTACAACACTGTATTTCCTAGAACGTGGTATTCTTACATCTTCTTTCGAGAGAAAACTCTCCTGTGCATTCGCTTTTGAGGCTACATGCTTAGACATACACGCAACACCAAATCTTTTCAAGTTACAACGTGTTGTTTAAGAAAAACAAGATAATTTCACACGATGCGGGATTTCCTTAAAACGTGGTTTTCTGACATATTTTGACGAACAAAAATTCTCCTGTGGGTTCTCTTTTGAGGCTACACATTTAGACGTACATGCCACACCAAATCTTTTCGAGTTACAACGTGTTGTTTAGGAGATACAAGCTAATTTTGTATGATGCGTAATTTCTTCTCGTAAAGTGTTTACAATGTGTACATATTTGTCTTTATTCTGCAACACTGTATTTCCTTATAACGTGGTATTCTTACATGTTCTCTCGAGAGAAAACTCTCCTGTGGGTTCTCTTTTGAGGCTACACGTTTAGATGTACACGCCACACCAAATCTTTTTGAGTTACAACGTGTTGTTTAGGAGATACAAGCTAATTTTGAACGATGCATTATTTCTTCGTGTAGCCTCAAAAGAGAACCCACAGGAGAATTTTCTTTCATGAAAATTTGTCAGAAACCACGTTTTAAGGAAATCTCGCATCCTGCGAAATTATCTTGTTTTTCACAAACAAAATGTTGTAACACGAAAAGCTTTGGTGTGGCGTGTATGTCTACGCGTGTAGCCTCAAAAGAGAATGCAGAGGAGAGTTTTCTCTCGAAAGAATATGTAAGAATACCACGTTATAAGTAAATACAGTGTTGCAGAGTAAAGATAAATAGGTACAGATTGTAAATACTTTATGAGAAGAATTAATGCATGTTACAAAATTAGCTTGTATCTCCTAAACAACACCTTGTAACTCGAAAGGATTTGGTGTGGCGTGTAGGTCTAAATGCTTAGCCTCATAAGAGAACCCACAGGAGAATTTTCTTTCCTTAGAACTTGTCAGAAAACCACGTCTTAAGGAAATCCCGCATCGTACGAATAAAAAAAATAACAATAAAAAAAATTCTAAAGAAAAGCAAATAAATTGTATCAAGCCTAAGAAAAGAAGAAAAAGAAAAAAAAAGAAAAAAAAGAAAGAATGTGTAAGAATACCACGTTATAAGGAAATAAAGTGTTGCAGATTAAAGATAAATAGGTACGTATTGTAAATACTTTATGAGAAGAAATAACGCATGGTACAAAATTAGCTTGTATCTCCTAAACAACACCTTGTAACTCGAAAGAATTTGGTGCGGCGTGTACTTGTAATCGTGTAGCCTCATAAGAGAACCCACAGGAGAACTTTCTTACGTCAAAATTTTTTCAGAAAACCACGTTTTATGGAAATCTCGCATGCTGAGAAATTATCTTGTTTTTCCTAAACAGCACGTTGTAACTCGAAAAGATTTGGTGTGGCTCGTACGTCTAAACGTGTAGCCTCCAAAGTGAACCCACAGGAGAATTTTCTTTCATCAAAATTTGTCAGAAACCACGTTTTAAGGAAATCTCACATCGTGTGAAATTATCTTGTTTTTCCTAAACAACACGTTGTAACTCGAAAAGCTTTGGTGTTGCGTGTTTGTCTAAGCGTGTAGCCTCAGAAGAGAATGCACAGGAGAGTTTTCTCTCAAAAGAATATGTAAGAATACCACGTTATAAGGAAATACAGTGTTGCAGAGTAAAGACAAATAAGTACGTATTGGAAACACTTTACGAGAAGAAATAATGCATCGTACAAAATTTTTCCTAAACTACATGTTGTAACTTGAATAGCTTTGGTGTTGCCTGTATGTCTAAGTGTGTAGCCACAAAAGGGAACGCACAGGACAGTTTTCTATCGAAAGAATATGTAAGAATACCACGTTATAAGGAAATACAATGTTGCAGAGTAAAGACAAATACGTACGTATTGGAAACACTTTATGAGAAGAATTAACACATTGTAAAATATTAGCTTGTATCTCCTAAACAACACGTTGTAACTCGAACAGATTTGGTGTGGTGTGTACGTCTAAACATGTAGCCTCAAAAGAGAACCCACAGGAGAACTTTCTATTGTCAAATTTTTCACAAAACCACGTTTATGGAAATCTCGCATCGTGCGAAATTATCTAGTTTTTCCTAAACAACACGTTGTAACTCGAAAAGCTTTGGTGTTGCTTGTATGTCTAAACATGTAGCCTCAAAAGAGAACGCTCAGGAGAGTTTTCCCTCGAAAGAATATGTAAGAATACCACGTTATAAGGAAATACAGTGTTGCAGAGAAAGACAAATACGTACGTATTGGAAACAATTTACGAGAAGAAATAACACATCGTACAAAATTAGCCTGTATCTCCTAAACAACACGTGGTAACTCGAAAGGATTTGGTGTGGCGTGCATGTCTAAACGTGTAGCATCATAAGAGAACCCACAGGAGAATTTTCTTTCTTCAAAATTTGTCAGAACACAACGGTTTAAGGAAATCCGAGAACGCACAGGAGAGTTTTCTCTTGAAATAATATGTAAGAATACCACGTTATAAGGAAATACAGTGTTGCAGAGTAGAGGCAAATACATACTTATTGGAAAAACTTAAACTTTACGAGAAGAAATAATGCATCGTAAAAAAATTAGCTTGTATCTCCTAAACAACATGTTGTAACTTAAAAAGATTTGGTGTGGCCTGTACGTCTAAACGTGTAGTCTCAAATGAGAACCCATAGGAGAATTTTCTTTGGTCAAAATTTGTCAGAAAATCACGTATTAAGGAAATCCCTCTTCGTGCGAAATTATCTTGTTTTTCCTAAACAACACGTTGTAACGCGAAAATCTTTGGTATTGCGTGTATGTCTAAGCGTGTAGCCTCAAAAGAGGACGCACAGGAAAGTTTTCTCTCGAAAGAATATGTAAGAATACCACGTTATAAGGAAATACAGTGTTGCAGACTAAAGGCAAATACGTACCTATTGGAAACACCTTACAAGAAGAAATAAAGCATCGTAAAAAATTAGCTTGTATCTCCTAAACAACAGTTTGTAACTCGAAAAGATTTGGTGTGGCGTGCACGTCTAAACGTGTAACCTCAAAAGATAACCCACAGGAGAATTTTTTTTCGTTAATATTTCTCAGAAAACCATGTTTTAAGGAAATCACTCATCGTGCGAAATTATCTTGCTTTTCCTAAACAACACGTTGTAACTCGAAAAGCTTTGATGTTTCGATTCCAATACATATGTATTTTCCTTTACTCTGCAACACTGTATTTCCTTACAACGTGGTATTCTTACATATTCTTTCGAGAGAAAACTCTCCTGTGCATTCTCTTTTGAGGCTACACGCTTAGACATACACGCAACACCAAAGCTTTTCGAGTTAAAACGTTTTGTTTAGGAAAAACAAGATAATTTCGCATGATGCGGTATTTCCTTCATACGTGGTTTTCTGACAAATTTTGACCAAAGAAAATTCTCCTATGGTTTCTCTTTTGAGGCTACACGATTAGACGTACATGCCACACCAAATCTTTTTAAGTTACAACGTGTTGTTTAGGAGATACAAGCTAATTTTGTAAGATGCGTTATTTCTTCTCGTAAAGTTTTTCCAATACGTAAATATTTGTCTTTACTCTGCAACACTGTATTTCCTAATAACGTGGTATTCTTATATATTCTTTCGAGAAAAAAACTCTCCTTTGCATTCTCTTTTGAGGCTACACGCTTAGACATACACGCAACACCAAAGGTTTTCGCGTTACAACGTGTTGCTTAGGAAAAACAAGATAATTTCGCACGATGCAGGATTTCCTTAAAACGTGGTTTTCTGACAAATTTTGATGAACGAAAATTCTCCTGTGGGTTCTCGTTTGAGGCTACACGTTTAGACGTACACACCACACCAAATCTTTTCGAGTTATAACGTGATGTTTAGGAGATACATACTAATTTTGTACGATGCCTTATTTCTTCTCGTAAAGTTTAAGTGTTTCCAATAAGTACGTATTTGTGTTTACTCTGCAACACTGTATTTCCTTATAACGTGGTATTCTTACATATTCTTTCGAGAGAAAACTCTCCTGTGCGTTCTCTTTTGAGGCTACACGCTTAGACATACACGCACCACCAAAGCTTTCCAAGTTACAACGTGTTGTTTAGGAAAAACAAGATAATTTCCACGATGCGGGATTTCCATAAAACGTGGTTTTCTGACAAATTTTGACGAAAGAAAATTATCCTGTGAGTTCTCTTTTGAGGCTACACGTTTAGACGTACACGCCACACCAAATCTTTTCGAGTTACATCGTGTTGTTTAGGAGATACAAGCTAATTTTGTACGATGCGTTATTACTTCTCGTAAAGTGTTTCCAATACCTACGTATTTGTCTTTACTCTGCAACACTGTATTTCCTTATAACGTGGTATTCTTATATATTCTTTCGAGAGAAATCTCTCCTGTGCATTCTCTTTTGAGGCCACACGTTTAGACATACACGCAACACCAAAGCTTTTCGAGTTACGAAGTGTTGTGCAGGAAAAACAAGATAATTTCGCACAATGCGGGATTTCCTTAATACGTGGATTCTGACAAATTTTGACGAAAGAAAATTCTCCTGTGTGTTCTCTTTTGAGGCTACATATTTAGACATACACGCCACATCAAATCTTTTCGAATTACAACGTATTGTTTAGGAGATACAAGCTAATTTTGTACAATGCGTTAATTCTTCTCGTAAAGTGTTTCCAATACGTACATATTTGTCTTTACTCTGCAACACTGTATTTCTTAAAACGTGGTTTTCTTACATATTATTTCAAGAGAAAACTATCCTGTGCATTCCCTTTTGAGGCTACACACTTAGACATACAGGCAACATCAAAGCTTTTCGAGTTACAACCTGTTGTTTATGAAAAACAAGATAATTTCGCACGATGCGGGATTTCCTTAAAACGTGGTTTTCTGACAAATTTTGACGAAAGAAAATTCTCCTGTGTGTTCTCTTTTGAGGCTACATATTTAGACGTACATGCCACACCAAATCTTTTCGAATTACAACGTGTTGTTTAGGAGATACAAGCTAATTTTGTACAATGCGTTAATTCTTCTTGTAAAGTGTTTCCGATATGTACGTATTTGTCTTTACTCTGCAACACTGTATTTCCTTAAAACGTGGTTTTCTTACATATTCTTTCGAGAGAAAACTATCCTGTGCGTTCCCTTTTGAGGCTACACACTTAGACATACAGGTAACACCAAAGCTTTTCGAGTTACAATGTGTTGTTTATGAAAAACAAGATAATTTCGCACGATGCGGGATTTCCTTAAAACGTGGTTTTCTGACAAATTTTGACGAAAGAAAATTCTCCTGTGTGTTCTCTTTTGAGGCTACATATTTAGACGTACATGCCACACCAAATCTTTTCGAATTACAACGTGTTGTTTAGGAGATACAAGCTAATTTTGTACAATGCGTTAATTCTTCTTGTAAAGTGTTTCCGATATGTACGTATTTGTCTTTACTCTGCAACACTGTATTTCCTTAAAACGTGGTTTTCTTACATATTCTTTCGAGAGAAAACTATCCTGTGCGTTCCCTTTTGAGGCTACACACTTAGACATACAGGTAACACCAAAGCTTTTCGAGTTACAATGTGTTGTTTATGAAAAACAAGATAATTTCGCACGATGCGGGATTTCCTTAAAACGTGGTTTTCTGACAAATTTTGACGAAAGAAAATTCTCCTGTGTGTTCTCTTTTGAGGCTTCACGTTTAGACGTGCACACCACACCAAATCCTTTCGAGTTACCACGTGTTGTTTAGGAGATACAAGCTAATTTTATACGATGCGTTATTTCTTCTCATAAAGTGTTTCCAATACGTACATATTTGTCTTTACTCTGCAACACTGTATTTCCTTATAACGTGGTATTCTTACATATTCTGTCGAGAGAAAACTATCCTGTGCGTTCCCTTTTGAGGCTACACACTTAGACATACAGGCAACACCAAAACTTTTCGAGTTACAACGTGTTGTTTATGAAAAACAAGATAATTTCGCACGATGCGGGATTTCCGTAAAAAGTGGTGTTCTGACAAATTTTGACGAAAGAAAATTCTCCTGTTGGTTCTCTTTTGAGGCTACACGTTTAGACGTGCACGCCACACCAAATCTTTTCGAGTTACCACGTGTTGTTTAGGAGATACAAGCTAATTTTTTACGAAGCGTTATTTCTTCTCGTAAAAGTGTTTCCAAAAAGTATGTATTTGTCTTTACTCTGCAACACTGTATTTCCTTATAACGTTGTATTCTTACATGTTCTTTCGAGAGAAAAATCTCCTGTGCGTTCTCTTAAGTGGCTATACGCATAGACATACACGCAATACCAAAGCTTTGCGAGTTACAACGTGTTGTTTAGGAAAAACAAGATAATTTTCACGATGCGGGATATCCTTAAAACGTGGTTTTCTGACAAATTTTAACGAAAGAAAGTTCTCCTGTGCATTGTCTTTTGAGGCTACAGGTTTAGACGTACACGCCACACCAAATCTTTTCGAGTTATAACGTGTTGTTTAGGAGATACAAGCAAATTTTTTACGATGCGTTATTTCTTCTCCTAAAGTGTTTCCAATATGTACTTATTTGTCTTTACTCTGCAACACTGTATTTCCTTATAACGTGGTATTCTTACATATTCTTTCGAGAGAAAACTCTCCTGTGCATTCTCTTTTGAGGCTACACGCTTAGACAAACACTCAACACCAAAGCTTTTCGAGTTACACCGTGTTGTTTAGGAAAAACAAGATAATTTTGCACGATGCGAGATTTCCTTAAAACGTGTTTTCTGACAAATTTTGATGAAAGAAAATTCTCCTGTGAGTTCCCTTTTGAGGCTACACGTTTAGACGTACACGTCACACCAAATCTTTTCGAGTTACAACGTGTTGTTTAGGAGATACAAGCTAATTTTTTACGATGCGTTATTTCTTCTCGTAAAATGTGTCCAATACGTACTTATTTGTCTTTACTCTGCAACACTGTATTTCCTTATAACGTGGTATTCTTACATATTCTTTCGAGAGAAAACTCTCCTGTGCGTTCTCTTTTGAGGCTACACGCTTAGACATACACGCACCACCAAAGCTTTCCAAGTTACAACGTGTTGTTTAGGAAAAACAAGATAATTTCCACGATGCGGGATTTCCATAAAACGTGGTTTTCTGACAAATTTTGACGAAAGAAAATTATCCTGTGAGTTCTCTTTTGAGGCTACACGTTTAGACGTACACGCCACACCAAATCTTTTCGAGTTACATCGTGTTGTTTAGGAGATACAAGCTAATTTTGTACGATGCGTTATTACTTCTCGTAAAGTGTTTCCAATACCTACGTATTTGTCTTTACTCTGCAACACTGTATTTCCTTATAACGTGGTATTCTTATATATTCTTTCGAGAGAAATCTCTCCTGTGCATTCTCTTTTGAGGCCACACGTTTAGACATACACGCAACACCAAAGCTTTTCGAGTTACGAAGTGTTGTGCAGGAAAAACAAGATAATTTCGCACAATGCGGGATTTCCTTAATACGTGGATTCTGACAAATTTTGACGAAAGAAAATTCTCCTGTGTGTTCTCTTTTGAGGCTACATATTTAGACATACACGCCACATCAAATCTTTTCGAATTACAACGTATTGTTTAGGAGATACAAGCTAATTTTGTACAATGCGTTAATTCTTCTCGTAAAGTGTTTCCAATACGTACATATTTGTCTTTACTCTGCAACACTGTATTTCTTAAAACGTGGTTTTCTTACATATTATTTCAAGAGAAAACTATCCTGTGCATTCCCTTTTGAGGCTACACACTTAGACATACAGGCAACATCAAAGCTTTTCGAGTTACAACCTGTTGTTTATGAAAAACAAGATAATTTCGCACGATGCGGGTTTTCCTTAAAACGTGGTTTTCTGACAAATTTTGACGAAAGAAAATTCTCCTGTGTGTTCTCTTTTGAGGCTACATATTTAGACGTACATGCCACACCAAATCTTTTCGAATTACAACGTGTTGTTTAGGAGATACAAGCTAATTTTGTACAATGCGTTAATTCTTCTTGTAAAGTGTTTCCGATATGTACGTATTTGTCTTTACTCTGCAACACTGTATTTCCTTAAAACGTGGTTTTCTTACATATTCTTTCGAGAGAAAACTATCCTGTGCGTTCCCTTTGGAGGCTACACACTTAGACATACAGGTAACACCAAAGCTTTTCGAGTTACAATGTGTTGTTTATGAAAAACAAGATAATTTCGCACGATGTGGGATTTCCTTAAAACGTGGTTTTCTGACAAATTTTGACGAAAGAAAATTCTCCTGTGTGTTCTCTTTTGAGGCTTCACGTTTAGACGTGCACACCACACCAAATCCTTTCGAGTTACCACGTGTTGTTTAGGAGATACAAGCTAATTTTATACGATGCGTTATTTCTTCTCATAAAGTGTTTCCAATACGTACATATTTGTCTTTACTCTGCAACACTGTATTTCCTTATAACGTGGTATTCTTACATATTCTGTCGAGAGAAAACTATCCTGTGCGTTCCCTTTTGAGGCTACACACTTAGACATACAGGCAACACCAAAACTTTTCGAGTTACAACGTGTTGTTTATGAAAAACAAGATAATTTCGCACGATGCGGGATTTCCGTAAAAAGTGGTGTTCTGACAAATTTTGACGAAAGAAAATTCTCCTGTTGGTTCTCTTTTGAGGCTACACGTTTAGACGTGCACGCCACACCAAATCTTTTCGAGTTACCACGTGTTGTTTAGGAGATACAAGCTAATTTTTTACGAAGCGTTATTTCTTCTCGTAAAGTGTTTCCAAAAAGTATGTATTTGTCTTTACTCTGCAACACTGTATTTCCTTATAACGTTGTATTCTTACATGTTCTTTCGAGAGAAAAATCTCCTGTGCGTTCTCTTAAGTGGCTATACGCATAGACATACACGCAATACCAAAGCTTTGCGAGTTACAACGTGTTGTTTAGGAAAAACAAGATAATTTTCACGATGCGGGATATCCTTAAAACGTGGTTTTCTGACAAATTTTAACGAAAGAAAGTTCTCCTGTGCATTGTCTTTTGAGGCTACAGGTTTAGACGTACACGCCACACCAAATCTTTTCGAGTTATAACGTGTTGTTTAGGAGATACAAGCAAATTTTTTACGATGCGTTATTTCTTCTCCTAAAGTGTTTCCAATATGTACTTATTTGTCTTTACTCTGCAACACTGTATTTCCTTATAACGTGGTATTCTTACATATTCTTTCGAGAGAAAACTCTCCTGTGCATTCTCTTTTGAGGCTACACGCTTAGACAAACACTCAACACCAAAGCTTTTCGAGTTACACCGTGTTGTTTAGGAAAAACAAGATAATTTTGCACGATGCGAGATTTCCTTAAAACGTGTTTTCTGACAAATTTTGATGAAAGAAAATTCTCCTGTGAGTTCCCTTTTGAGGCTACACGTTTAGACGTACACGTCACACCAAATCTTTTCGAGTTACAACGTGTTGTTTAGGAGATACAAGCTAATTTTTTACGATGCGTTATTTCTTCTCGTAAAATGTGTCCAATACGTACTTATTTGTCTTTACTCTGCAACACTGTATTTCCTTATAACGTGGTATTCTTACATATTCTTTCGAGAGAAAACTCTCCTGTGCGTTCTCTTTTGAGGCTACACGCTTAGACATACACGCACCACCAAAGCTTTCCAAGTTACAACGTGTTGTTTAGGAAAAACAAGATAATTTCCACGATGCGGGATTTCCATAAAACGTGGTTTTCTGACAAATTTTGACGAAAGAAAATTATCCTGTGAGTTCTCTTTTGAGGCTACACGTTTAGACGTACACGCCACACCAAATCTTTTCGAGTTACATCGTGTTGTTTAGGAGATACAAGCTAATTTTGTACGATGCGTTATTACTTCTCGTAAAGTGTTTCCAATACCTACGTATTTGTCTTTACTCTGCAACACTGTATTTCCTTATAACGTGGTATTCTTATATATTCTTTCGAGAGAAATCTCTCCTGTGCATTCTCTTTTGAGGCCACACGTTTAGACATACACGCAACACCAAAGCTTTTCGAGTTACGAAGTGTTGTGCAGGAAAAACAAGATAATTTCGCACAATGCGGGATTTCCTTAATACGTGGATTCTGACAAATTTTGACGAAAGAAAATTCTCCTGTGTGTTCTCTTTTGAGGCTACATATTTAGACATACACGCCACATCAAATCTTTTCGAATTACAACGTATTGTTTAGGAGATACAAGCTAATTTTGTACAATGCGTTAATTCTTCTCGTAAAGTGTTTCCAATACGTACATATTTGTCTTTACTCTGCAACACTGTATTTCTTAAAACGTGGTTTTCTTACATATTATTTCAAGAGAAAACTATCCTGTGCATTCCCTTTTGAGGCTACACACTTAGACATACAGGCAACATCAAAGCTTTTCGAGTTACAACCTGTTGTTTATGAAAAACAAGATAATTTCGCACGATGCGGGATTTCCTTAAAACGTGGTTTTCTGACAAATTTTGACGAAAGAAAATTCTCCTGTGTGTTCTCTTTTGAGGCTACATATTTAGACGTACATGCCACACCAAATCTTTTCGAATTACAACGTGTTGTTTAGGAGATACAAGCTAATTTTGTACAATGCGTTAATTCTTCTTGTAAAGTGTTTCCGATATGTACGTATTTGTCTTTACTCTGCAACACTGTATTTCCTTAAAACGTGGTTTTCTTACATATTCTTTCGAGAGAAAACTATCCTGTGCGTTCCCTTTTGAGGCTACACACTTAGACATACAGGTAACACCAAAGCTTTTCGAGTTACAATGTGTTGTTTATGAAAAACAAGATAATTTCGCACGATGCGGGATTTCCTTAAAACGTGGTTTTCTGACAAATTTTGACGAAAGAAAATTCTCCTGTGTGTTCTCTTTTGAGGCTACATATTTAGACGTACATGCCACACCAAATCTTTTCGAATTACAACGTGTTGTTTAGGAGATACAAGCTAATTTTGTACAATGCGTTAATTCTTCTTGTAAAGTGTTTCCGATATGTACGTATTTGTCTTTACTCTGCAACACTGTATTTCCTTATAACGTGGTATTCTTACATATTCTGTCGAGAGAAAACTATCCTGTGCGTTCCCTTTTGAGGCTACACACTTAGACATACAGGCAACACCAAAACTTTTCGAGTTACAACGTGTTGTTTATGAAAAACAAGATAATTTCGCACGATGCGGGATTTCCGTAAAAAGTGGTGTTCTGACAAATTTTGACGAAAGAAAATTCTCCTGTTGGTTCTCTTTTGAGGCTACACGTTTAGACGTGCACGCCACACCAAATCTTTTCGAGTTACCACGTGTTGTTTAGGAGATACAAGCTAATTTTTTACGAAGCGTTATTTCTTCTCGTAAAGTGTTTCCAAAAAGTATGTATTTGTCTTTACTCTGCAACACTGTATTTCCTTATAACGTTGTATTCTTACATGTTCTTTCGAGAGAAAAATCTCCTGTGCGTTCTCTTAAGTGGCTATACGCATAGACATACACGCAATACCAAAGCTTTGCGAGTTACAACGTGTTGTTTAGGAAAAACAAGATAATTTTCACGATGCGGGATATCCTTAAAACGTGGTTTTCTGACAAATTTTAACGAAAGAAAGTTCTCCTGTGCATTGTCTTTTGAGGCTACAGGTTTAGACGTACACGCCACACCAAATCTTTTCGAGTTATAACGTGTTGTTTAGGAGATACAAGCAAATTTTTTACGATGCGTTATTTCTTCTCCTAAAGTGTTTCCAATATGTACTTATTTGTCTTTACTCTGCAACACTGTATTTCCTTATAACGTGGTATTCTTACATATTCTTTCGAGAGAAAACTCTCCTGTGCATTCTCTTTTGAGGCTACACGCTTAGACAAACACTCAACACCAAAGCTTTTCGAGTTACACCGTGTTGTTTAGGAAAAACAAGATAATTTTGCACGATGCGAGATTTCCTTAAAACGTGTTTTCTGACAAATTTTGATGAAAGAAAATTCTCCTGTGAGTTCCCTTTTGAGGCTACACGTTTAGACGTACACGTCACACCAAATCTTTTCGAGTTACAACGTGTTGTTTAGGAGATACAAGCTAATTTTTTACGATGCGTTATTTCTTCTCGTAAAATGTGTCCAATACGTACTTATTTGTCTTTACTCTGCAACACTGTATTTCCTTATAACGTGGTATTCTTACATATTCTTTCGAGAGAAAACTCTCCTGTGCGTTCTCTTTTGAGGCTACACGCTTAGACATACACGCACCACCAAAGCTTTCCAAGTTACAACGTGTTGTTTAGGAAAAACAAGATAATTTCCACGATGCGGGATTTCCATAAAACGTGGTTTTCTGACAAATTTTGACGAAAGAAAATTATCCTGTGAGTTCTCTTTTGAGGCTACACGTTTAGACGTACACGCCACACCAAATCTTTTCGAGTTACATCGTGTTGTTTAGGAGATACAAGCTAATTTTGTACGATGCGTTATTACTTCTCGTAAAGTGTTTCCAATACCTACGTATTTGTCTTTACTCTGCAACACTGTATTTCCTTATAACGTGGTATTCTTATATATTCTTTCGAGAGAAATCTCTCCTGTGCATTCTCTTTTGAGGCCACACGTTTAGACATACACGCAACACCAAAGCTTTTCGAGTTACGAAGTGTTGTGCAGGAAAAACAAGATAATTTCGCACAATGCGGGATTTCCTTAATACGTGGATTCTGACAAATTTTGACGAAAGAAAATTCTCCTGTGTGTTCTCTTTTGAGGCTACATATTTAGACATACACGCCACATCAAATCTTTTCGAATTACAACGTATTGTTTAGGAGATACAAGCTAATTTTGTACAATGCGTTAATTCTTCTCGTAAAGTGTTTCCAATACGTACATATGTGTCTTTACTCTGCAACACTGTATTTCTTAAAACGTGGTTTTCTTACATATTATTTCAAGAGAAAACTATCCTGTGCATTCCCTTTTGAGGCTACACACTTAGACATACAGGCAACATCAAAGCTTTTCGAGTTACAACCTGTTGTTTATGAAAAACAAGATAATTTCGCACGATGCGGGATTTCCTTAAAACGTGGTTTTCTGACAAATTTTGACGAAAGAAAATTCTCCTGTGTGTTCTCTTTTGAGGCTACATATTTAGACGTACATGCCACACCAAATCTTTTCGAATTACAACGTGTTGTTTAGGAGATACAAGCTAATTTTGTACAATGCGTTAATTCTTCTTGTAAAGTGTTTCCGATATGTACGTATTTGTCTTTACTCTGCAACACTGTATTTCCTTAAAACGTGGTTTTCTTACATATTCTTTCGAGAGAAAACTATCCTGTGCGTTCCCTTTTGAGGCTACACACTTAGACATACAGGTAACACCAAAGCTTTTCGAGTTACAATGTGTTGTTTATGAAAAACAAGATAATTTCGCACGATGCGGGATTTCCTTAAAACGTGGTTTTCTGACAAATTTTGACGAAAGAAAATTCTCCTGTGTGTTCTCTTTTGAGGCTTCACGTTTAGACGTGCACACCACACCAAATCCTTTCGAGTTACCACGTGTTGTTTAGGAGATACAAGCTAATTTTATACGATGCGTTATTTCTTCTCATAAAGTGTTTCCAATACGTACATATTTGTCTTTACTCTGCAACACTGTATTTCCTTATAACGTGGTATTCTTACATATTCTGTCGAGAGAAAACTATCCTGTGCGTTCCCTTTTGAGGCTACACACTTAGACATACAGGCAACACCAAAACTTTTCGAGTTACAACGTGTTGTTTATGAAAAACAAGATAATTTCGCACGATGCGGGATTTCCGTAAAAAGTGGTGTTCTGACAAATTTTGACGAAAGAAAATTCTCCTGTTGGTTCTCTTTTGAGGCTACACGTTTAGACGTGCACGCCACACCAAATCTTTTCGAGTTACCACGTGTTGTTTAGGAGATACAAGCTAATTTTTTACGAAGCGTTATTTCTTCTCGTAAAGTGTTTCCAAAAAGTATGTATTTGTCTTTACTCTGCAACACTGTATTTCCTTATAACGTTGTATTCTTACATGTTCTTTCGAGAGAAAAATCTCCTGTGCGTTCTCTTAAGTGGCTATACGCATAGACATACACGCAATATCAAAGCTTTGCGAGTTACAACGTGTTGTTTAGGAAAAACAAGATAATTTTCACGATGCGGGATATCCTTAAAACGTGGTTTTCTGACAAATTTTAACGAAAGAAAGTTCTCCTGTGCATTGTCTTTTGAGGCTAAAGGTTTAGACGTACACGCCACACCAAATCTTTTCGAGTTATAACGTGTTGTTTAGGAGATACAAGCAAATTTTTTACGATGCGTTATTTCTTCTCCTAAAGTGTTTCCAATATGTACTTATTTGTCTTTACTCTGCAACAC
Source organism: Apodemus sylvaticus (assembly GCF_947179515.1). NCBI lineage: Eukaryota > Metazoa > Chordata > Mammalia > Rodentia > Muridae > Apodemus > Apodemus sylvaticus. The sequence goes on from NW_026263241.1 coordinate 50,085, forward strand.
TGTATTTCCTTATAACGTGGTATTCTTACATATTCTTTCGAGAGAAAACTCTCCTGTGCATTCTCTTTTGAGGCTACACGCTTAGACAAACACTCAACACCAAAGCTTTTCGAGTTACACCGTGTTGTTTAGGAAAAACAAGATAATTTTGCACGATGCGAGATTTCCTTAAAACGTGTTTTCTGACAAATTTTGATGAAAGAAAATTCTCCTGTGAGTTCCCTTTTGAGGCTACACGTTTAGACGTACACGTCACACCAAATCTTTTCGAGTTACAACGTGTTGTTTAGGAGATACAAGCTAATTTTTTACGATGCGTTATTTCTTCTCGTAAAATGTGTCCAATACGTACTTATTTGTCTTTACTCTGCAACACTGTATTTCCTTATAACGTGGTATTCTTACATATTCTTTCGAGAGAAAACTCTCCTGTGCGTTCTCTTTTGAGGCTACACGCTTAGACATACACGCACCACCAAAGCTTTCCAAGTTACAACGTGTTGTTTAGGAAAAACAAGATAATTTCCACGATGCGGGATTTCCATAAAACGTGGTTTTCTGACAAATTTTGACGAAAGAAAATTATCCTGTGAGTTCTCTTTTGAGGCTACACGTTTAGACGTACACGCCACACCAAATCTTTTCGAGTTACATCGTGTTGTTTAGGAGATACAAGCTAATTTTGTACGATGCGTTATTACTTCTCGTAAAGTGTTTCCAATACCTACGTATTTGTCTTTACTCTGCAACACTGTATTTCCTTATAACGTGGTATTCTTATATATTCTTTCGAGAGAAATCTCTCCTGTGCATTCTCTTTTGAGGCCACACGTTTAGACATACACGCAACACCAAAGCTTTTCGAGTTACGAAGTGTTGTGCAGGAAAAACAAGATAATTTCGCACAATGCGGGATTTCCTTAATACGTGGATTCTGACAAATTTTGACGAAAGAAAATTCTCCTGTGTGTTCTCTTTTGAGGCTACATATTTAGACATACACGCCACATCAAATCTTTTCGAATTACAACGTATTGTTTAGGAGATACAAGCTAATTTTGTACAATGCGTTAATTCTTCTCGTAAAGTGTTTCCAATACGTACATATTTGTCTTTACTCTGCAACACTGTATTTCTTAAAACGTGGTTTTCTTACATATTATTTCAAGAGAAAACTATCCTGTGCATTCCCTTTTGAGGCTACACACTTAGACATACAGGCAACATCAAAGCTTTTCGAGTTACAACCTGTTGTTTATGAAAAACAAGATAATTTCGCACGATGCGGGATTTCCTTAAAACGTGGTTTTCTGACAAATTTTGACGAAAGAAAATTCTCCTGTGTGTTCTCTTTTGAGGCTACATATTTAGACGTACATGCCACACCAAATCTTTTCGAATTACAACGTGTTGTTTAGGAGATACAAGCTAATTTTGTACAATGCGTTAATTCTTCTTGTAAAGTGTTTCCGATATGTACGTATTTGTCTTTACTCTGCAACACTGTATTTCCTTAAAATGTGGTTTTCTTACATATTCTTTCGAGAGAAAACTATCCTGTGCGTTCCCTTTTGAGGCTACACACTTAGACATACAGGTAACACCAAAGCTTTTCGAGTTACAATGTGTTGTTTATGAAAAACAAGATAATTTCGCACGATGCGGGATTTCCTTAAAACGTGGTTTTCTGACAAATTTTGACGAAAGAAAATTCTCCTGTGTGTTCTCTTTTGAGGCTACATATTTAGACGTACATGCCACACCAAATCTTTTCGAATTACAACGTGTTGTTTAGGAGATACAAGCTAATTTTGTACAATGCGTTAATTCTTCTTGTAAAGTGTTTCCGATATGTACGTATTTGTCTTTACTCTGCAACACTGTATTTCCTTAAAACGTGGTTTTCTTACATATTCTTTCGAGAGAAAACTATCCTGTGCGTTCCCTTTTGAGGCTACACACTTAGACATACAGGTAACACCAAAGCTTTTCGAGTTACAATGTGTTGTTTATGAAAAACAAGATAATTTCGCACGATGCGGGATTTCCTTAAAACGTGGTTTTCTGACAAATTTTGACGAAAGAAAATTCTCCTGTGGGTTCTCTTTTGAGGCTTCACGTTTAGACGTGCACACCACACCAAATCCTTTCGAGTTACCACGTGTTGTTTAGGAGATACAAGCTAATTTTATACGATGCGTTATTTCTTCTCATAAAGTGTTTCCAATACGTACATATTTGTCTTTACTCTGCAACACTGTATTTCCTTATAACGTGGTATTCTTACATATTCTGTCGAGAGAAAACTATCCTGTGCGTTCCCTTTTGAGGCTACACACTTAGACATACAGGCAACACCAAAACTTTTCGAGTTACAACGTGTTGTTTATGAAAAACAAGATAATTTCGCACGATGCGGGATTTCCGTAAAAAGTGGTGTTCTGACAAATTTTGACGAAAGAAAATTCTCCTGTTGGTTCTCTTTTGAGGCTACACGTTTAGACGTGCACGCCACACCAAATCTTTTCGAGTTACCACGTGTTGTTTAGGAGATACAAGCTAATTTTTTACGAAGCGTTATTTCTTCTCGTAAAGTGTTTCCAAAAAGTATGTATTTGTCTTTACTCTGCAACACTGTATTTCCTTATAACGTTGTATTCTTACATGTTCTTTCGAGAGAAAAATCTCCTGTGCGTTCTCTTAAGTGGCTACACGCATAGACATACACGCAATACCAAAGCTTTGCGAGTTACAACGTGTTGTTTAGGAAAAACAAGATAATTTTCACGATGCGGGATATCCTTAAAACGTGGTTTTCTGACAAATTTTAACGAAAGAAAGTTCTCCTGTGCGTTGTCTTTTGAGGCTACAGGTTTAGACGTACACGCCACACCAAATCTTTTCGAGTTATAACGTGTTGTTTAGGAGATACAAGCAAATTTTTTACGATGCGTTATTTCTTCTCCTAAAGTGTTTCCAATATGTACTTATTTGTCTTTACTCTGCAACACTGTATTTCCTTATAACGTGGTATTCTTACATATTCTTTCGAGAGAAAACTCTCCTGTGCATTCTCTTTTGAGGCTACACGCTTAGACAAACACTCAACACCAAAGCTTTTCGAGTTACACCGTGTTGTTTAGGAAAAACAAGATAATTTTGCACGATGCGAGATTTCCTTAAAACGTGTTTTCTGACAAATTTTGATGAAAGAAAATTCTCCTGTGAGTTCCCTTTTGAGGCTACACGTTTAGACGTACACGTCACACCAAATCTTTTCGAGTTACAACGTGTTGTTTAGGAGATACAAGCTAATTTTTTACGATGCGTTATTTCTTCTCGTAAAATGTGTCCAATACGTACTTATTTGTCTTTACTCTGCAACACTGTATTTCCTTATAACGTGGTATTCTTACATATTCTTTCGAGAGAAAATTCTCCTGTGCGTTCTCTTTTGAGGCTACACGCTTAGACATACACGCACCACCAAAGCTTTCCAAGTTACAACGTGTTGTTTAGGAAAAACAAGATAATTTCCACGATGCGGGATTTCCATAAAACGTGGTTTTCTGACAAATTTTGACGAAAGAAAATTATCCTGTGAGTTCTCTTTTGAGGCTACACGTTTAGACGTACACGCCACACCAAATCTTTTCGAGTTACATCGTGTTGTTTAGGAGATACAAGCTAATTTTGTACGATGCGTTATTACTTCTCGTAAAGTGTTTCCAATACCTACGTATTTGTCTTTACTCTGCAACACTGTATTTCCTTATAACGTGGTATTCTTATATATTCTTTCGAGAGAAATCTCTCCTGTGCATTCTCTTTTGAGGCCACACGTTTAGACATACACGCAACACCAAAGTTTTTCGAGTTACGAAGTGTTGTGCAGGAAAAACAAGATAATTTCGCACAATGCGGGATTTCCTTAATACGTGGATTCTGACAAATTTTGACGAAAGAAAATTCTCCTGTGTGTTCTCTTTTGAGGCTACATATTTAGACATACACGCCACATCAAATCTTTTCGAATTACAACGTATTGTTTAGGAGATACAAGCTAATTTTGTACAATGCGTTAATTCTTCTCGTAAAGTGTTTCCAATACGTACATATTTGTCTTTACTCTGCAACACTGTATTTCTTAAAACGTGGTTTTCTTACATATTATTTCAAGAGAAAACTATCCTGTGCATTCGCTTTTGAGGCTACACACTTAGACATACAGGCAACATCAAAGCTTTTCGAGTTACAACCTGTTGTTTATGAAAAACAAGATAATTTCGCACGATGCGGGATTTCCTTAAAACGTGGTTTTCTGACAAATTTTGACGAAAGAAAATTCTCCTGTGTGTTCTCTTTTGAGGCTACATATTTAGACGTACATGCCACACCAAATCTTTTCGAATTACAACGTGTTGTTTAGGAGATACAAGCTAATTTTGTACAATGCGTTAATTCTTCTTGTAAAGTGTTTCCGATATGTACGTATTTGTCTTTACTCTGCAACACTGTATTTCCTTAAAACGTGGTTTTCTTACATATTCTTTCGAGAGAAAACTATCCTGTGCGTTCCCTTTTGAGGCTACACACTTAGACATACAGGTAACACCAAAGCTTTTCGAGTTACAATGTGTTGTTTATGAAAAACAAGATAATTTCGCACGATGCGGGATTTCCTTAAAACGTGGTTTTCTGACAAATTTTGACGAAAGAAAATTCTCCTGTGTGTTCTCTTTTGAGGCTACATATTTAGACGTACATGCCACACCAAATCTTTTCGAATTACAACGTGTTGTTTAGGAGATACAAGCTAATTTTGTACAATGCGTTAATTCTTCTTGTAAAGTGTTTCCGATATGTACGTATTTGTCTTTACTCTGCAACACTGTATTTCCTTAAAACGTGGTTTTCTTACATATTCTTTCGAGAGAAAACTATCCTGTGCGTTCCCTTTTGAGGCTACACACTTAGACATACAGGTAACACCAAAGCTTTTCGAGTTACAATGTGTTGTTTATGAAAAACAAGATAATTTCGCACGATGCGGGATTTCCTTAAAACGTGGTTTTCTGACAAATTTTGAAGAAAGAAAATTCTCCTGTGGGTTCTCTTTTGAGGCTTCACGTTTAGACGTGCACACCACACCAAATCCTTTCGAGTTACCACGTGTTGTTTAGGAGATACAAGCTAATTTTATACGATGCGTTATTTCTTCTCATAAAGTGTTTCCAATACGTACATATTTGTCTTTACTCTGCAACACTGTATTTCCTTATAACGTGGTATTCTTACATATTCTGTCGAGAGAAAACTATCCTGTGCGTTCCCTTTTGAGGCTACACACTTAGACATACAGGCAACACCAAAACTTTTCGAGTTACAACGTGTTGTTTATGAAAAACAAGATAATTTCGCACGATGCGGGATTTCCGTAAAAAGTGGTGTTCTGACAAATTTTGACGAAAGAAAATTCTCCTGTTGGTTCTCTTTTGAGGCTACACGTTTAGACGTGCACGCCACACCAAATCTTTTCGAGTTACCACGTGTTGTTTAGGAGATACAAGCTAATTTTTTACGAAGCGTTATTTCTTCTCGTAAAGTGTTTCCAAAAAGTATGTATTTGTCTTTACTCTGCAACACTGTATTTCCTTATAACGTTGTATTCTTACATGTTCTTTCGAGAGAAAAATCTCCTGTGCGTTCTCTTAAGTGGCTACACGCATAGACATACACGCAATACCAAAGCTTTGCGAGTTACAACGTGTTGTTTAGGAAAAACAAGATAATTTTCACGATGCGGGATATCCTTAAAACGTGGTTTTCTGACAAATTTTAACGAAAGAAAGTTCTCCTGTGCGTTGTCTTTTGAGGCTACAGGTTTAGACGTACACGCCACACCAAATCTTTTCGAGTTATAACGTGTTGTTTAGGAGATACAAGCAAATTTTTTACGATGCGTTATTTCTTCTCCTAAAGTGTTTCCAATATGTACTTATTTGTCTTTACTCTGCAACACTGTATTTCCTTATAACGTGGTATTCTTACATATTCTTTCGAGAGAAAACTCTCCTGTGCATTCTCTTTTGAGGCTACACGCTTAGACAAACACTCAACACCAAAGCTTTTCGAGTTACACCGTGTTGTTTAGGAAAAACAAGATAATTTTGCACGATGCGAGATTTCCTTAAAACGTGTTTTCTGACAAATTTTGATGAAAGAAAATTCTCCTGTGAGTTCCCTTTTGAGGCTACACGTTTAGACGTACACGTCACACCAAATCTTTTCGAGTTACAACGTGTTGTTTAGGAGATACAAGCTAATTTTTTACGATGCGTTATTTCTTCTCGTAAAATGTGTCCAATACGTACTTATTTGTCTTTACTCTGCAACACTGTATTTCCTTATAACGTGGTATTCTTACATATTCTTTCGAGAGAAAATTCTCCTGTGCGTTCTCTTTTGAGGCTACACGCTTAGACATACACGCACCACCAAAGCTTTCCAAGTTACAACGTGTTGTTTAGGAAAAACAAGATAATTTCCACGATGCGGGATTTCCATAAAACGTGGTTTTCTGACAAATTTTGACGAAAGAAAATTATCCTGTGAGTTCTCTTTTGAGGCTACACGTTTAGACGTACACGCCACACCAAATCTTTTCGAGTTACATCGTGTTGTTTAGGAGATACAAGCTAATTTTGTACGATGCGTTATTAATTCTCGTAAAGTGTTTCCAATACCTACGTATTTGTCTTTACTCTGCAACACTGTATTTCCTTATAACGTGGTATTCTTATATATTCTTTCGAGAGAAATCTCTCCTGTGCATTCTCTTTTGAGGCCACACGTTTAGACATACACGCAACACCAAAGCTTTTCGAGTTACGATGTGTTGTGCAGGAAAAACAAGATAATTTCGCACAATGCGGGATTTCCTTAATACGTGGATTCTGACAAATTTTGACGAAAGAAAATTCTCCTGTGTGTTCTCTTTTGAGGCTACATATTTAGACATACACGCCACATCAAATCTTTTCGAATTACAACGTATTGTTTAGGAGATACAAGCTAATTTTGTACAATGCGTTAATTCTTCTCGTAAAGTGTTTCCAATACGTACATATTTGTCTTTACTCTGCAACACTGTATTTCTTAAAACGTGGTTTTCTTACATATTATTTCAAGAGAAAACTATCCTGTGCATTCCCTTTTGAGGCTACACACTTAGACATACAGGCAACATCAAAGCTTTTCGAGTTACAACCTGTTGTTTATGAAAAACAAGATAATTTCGCACGATGCGGGATTTCCTTAAAACGTGGTTTTCTGACAAATTTTGACGAAAGAAAATTCTCCTGTGTGTTCTCTTTTGAGGCTACATATTTAGACGTACATGCCACACCAAATCTTTTCGAATTACAACGTGTTGTTTAGGAGATACAAGCTAATTTTGTACAATGCGTTAATTCTTCTTGTAAAGTGTTTCCGATATGTACGTATTTGTCTTTACTCTGCAACACTGTATTTCCTTAAAACGTGGTTTTCTTACATATTCTTTCGAGAGAAAACTATCCTGTGCGTTCCCTTTTGAGGCTACACACTTAGACATACAGGTAACACCAAAGCTTTTCGAGTTACAATGTGTTGTTTATGAACAACAAGATAATTTCGCACGATGCGGGATTTCCTTAAAACGTGGTTTTCTGACAAATTTTGACGAAAGAAAATTCTCCTGTGTGTTCTCTTTTGAGGCTACATATTTAGACGTACATGCCACACCAAATCTTTTCGAATTACAACGTGTTGTTTAGGAGATACAAGCTAATTTTGTACAATGCGTTAATTCTTCTTGTAAAGTGTTTCCGATATGTACGTATTTGTCTTTACTCTGCAACACTGTATTTCCTTAAAACGTGGTTTTCTTACATATTCTTTCGAGAGAAAACTATCCTGTGCGTTCCCTTTTGAGGCTACACACTTAGACATACAGGTAACACCAAAGCTTTTCGAGTTACAATGTGTTGTTTATGAAAAACAAGATAATTTCGCACGATGCGGGATTTCCTTAAAACGTGGTTTTCTGACAAATTTTGAAGAAAGAAAATTCTCCTGTGGGTTCTCTTTTGAGGCTTCACGTTTAGACGTGCACACCACACCAAATCCTTTCGAGTTACCACGTGTTGTTTAGGAGATACAAGCTAATTTTATACGATGCGTTATTTCTTCTCATAAAGTGTTTCCAATACGTACATATTTGTCTTTACTCTGCAACACTGTATTTCCTTATAACGTGGTATTCTTACATATTCTGTCGAGAGAAAACTATCCTGTGCGTTCCCTTTTGAGGCTACACACTTAGACATACAGGCAACACCAAAACTTTTCGAGTTACAACGTGTTGTTTATGAAAAACAAGATAATTTCGCACGATGCGGGATTTCCGTAAAAAGTGGTGTTCTGACAAATTTTGACGAAAGAAAATTCTCCTGTTGGTTCTCTTTTGAGGCTACACGTTTAGACGTGCACGCCACACCAAATCTTTTCGAGTTACCACGTGTTGTTTAGGAGATACAAGCTAATTTTTTACGAAGCGTTATTTCTTCTCGTAAAGTGTTTCCAAAAAGTATGTATTTGTCTTTACTCTGCAACACTGTATTTCCTTATAACGTTGTATTCTTACATGTTCTTTCGAGAGAAAAATCTCCTGTGCGTTCTCTTAAGTGGCTACACGCATAGACATACACGCAATACCAAAGCTTTGCGAGTTACAACGTGTTGTTTAGGAAAAACAAGATAATTTTCACGATGCGGGATATCCTTAAAACGTGGTTTTCTGACAAATTTTAACGAAAGAAAGTTCTCCTGTGCATTGTCTTTTGAGGCTACAGGTTTAGACGTACACGCCACACCAAATCTTTTCGAGTTATAACGTGTTGTTTAGGAGATACAAGCAAATTTTTTACGATGCGTTATTTCTTCTCCTAAAGTGTTTCCAATATGTACTTATTTGTCTTTACTCTGCAACACTGTATTTCCTTATAACGTGGTATTCTTACATATTCTTTCGAGAGAAAACTCTCCTGTGCATTCTCTTTTGAGGCTACACGCTTAGACAAACACTCAACACCAAAGCTTTTCGAGTTACACCGTGTTGTTTAGGAAAAACAAGATAATTTTGCACGATGCGAGATTTCCTTAAAACGTGTTTTCTGACAAATTTTGATGAAAGAAAATTCTCCTGTGAGTTCCCTTTTGAGGCTACACGTTTAGACGTACACGTCACACCAAATCTTTTCGAGTTACAACGTGTTGTTTAGGAGATACAAGCTAATTTTTTACGATGCGTTATTTCTTCTCGTAAAATGTGTCCAATACGTACTTATTTGTCTTTACTCTGCAACACTGTATTTCCTTATAACGTGGTATTCTTACATATTCTTTCGAGAGAAAACTCTCCTGTGCGTTCTCTTTTGAGGCTACACGCTTAGACATACACGCACCACCAAAGCTTTCCAAGTTACAACGTGTTGTTTAGGAAAAACAAGATAATTTCCACGATGCGGGATTTCCATAAAACGTGGTTTTCTGACAAATTTTGACGAAAGAAAATTATCCTGTGAGTTCTCTTTTGAGGCTACACGTTTAGACGTACACGCCACACCAAATCTTTTCGAGTTACATCGTGTTGTTTAGGAGATACAAGCTAATTTTGTACGATGCGTTATTACTTCTCGTAAAGTGTTTCCAATACCTACGTATTTGTCTTTACTCTGCAACACTGTATTTCCTTATAACGTGGTATTCTTATATATTCTTTCGAGAGAAATCTCTCCTGTGCATTCTCTTTTGAGGCCACACGTTTAGACATACACGCAACACCAAAGCTTTTCGAGTTACGAAGTGTTGTGCAGGAAAAACAAGATAATTTCGCACAATGCGGGATTTCCTTAATACGTGGATTCTGACAAATTTTGACGAAAGAAAATTCTCCTGTGTGTTCTCTTTTGAGGCTACATATTTAGACATACACGCCACATCAAATCTTTTCGAATTACAACGTATTGTTTAGGAGATACAAGCTAATTTTGTACAATGCGTTAATTCTTCTCGTAAAGTGTTTCCAATACGTACATATTTGTCTTTACTCTGCAACACTGTATTTCTTAAAACGTGGTTTTCTTACATATTATTTCAAGAGAAAACTATCCTGTGCATTCCCTTTTGAGGCTACACACTTAGACATACAGGCAACATCAAAGCTTTTCGAGTTACAACCTGTTGTTTATGAAAAACAAGATAATTTCGCACGATGCGGGATTTCCTTAAAACGTGGTTTTCTGACAAATTTTGACGAAAGAAAATTCTCCTGTGTGTTCTCTTTTGAGGCTACATATTTAGACGTACATGCCACACCAAATCTTTTCGAATTACAACGTGTTGTTTAGGAGATACAAGCTAATTTTGTACAATGCGTTAATTCTTCTTGTAAAGTGTTTCCGATATGTACGTATTTGTCTTTACTCTGCAACACTGTATTTCCTTAAAATGTGGTTTTCTTACATATTCTTTCGAGAGAAAACTATCCTGTGCGTTCCCTTTTGAGGCTACACACTTAGACATACAGGTAACACCAAAGCTTTTCGAGTTACAATGTGTTGTTTATGAAAAACAAGATAATTTCGCACGATGCGGGATTTCCTTAAAACGTGGTTTTCTGACAAATTTTGACGAAAGAAAATTCTCCTGTGTGTTCTCTTTTGAGGCTACATATTTAGACGTACATGCCACACCAAATCTTTTCGAATTACAACGTGTTGTTTAGGAGATACAAGCTAATTTTGTACAATGCGTTAATTCTTCTTGTAAAGTGTTTCCGATATGTACGTATTTGTCTTTACTCTGCAACACTGTATTTCCTTAAAACGTGGTTTTCTTACATATTCTTTCGAGAGAAAACTATCCTGTGCGTTCCCTTTTGAGGCTACACACTTAGACATACAGGTAACACCAAAGCTTTTCGAGTTACAATGTGTTGTTTATGAAAAACAAGATAATTTCGCACGATGCGGGATTTCCTTAAAACGTGGTTTTCTGACAAATTTTGACGAAAGAAAATTCTCCTGTGGGTTCTCTTTTGAGGCTTCACGTTTAGACGTGCACACCACACCAAATCCTTTCGAGTTACCACGTGTTGTTTAGGAGATACAAGCTAATTTTATACGATGCGTTATTTCTTCTCATAAAGTGTTTCCAATACGTACATATTTGTCTTTACTCTGCAACACTGTATTTCCTTATAACGTGGTATTCTTACATATTCTGTCGAGAGAAAACTATCCTGTGCGTTCCCTTTTGAGGCTACACACTTAGACATACAGGCAACACCAAAACTTTTCGAGTTACAACGTGTTGTTTATGAAAAACAAGATAATTTCGCACGATGCGGGATTTCCGTAAAAAGTGGTGTTCTGACAAATTTTGACGAAAGAAAATTCTCCTGTTGGTTCTCTTTTGAGGCTACACGTTTAGACGTGCACGCCACACCAAATCTTTTCGAGTTACCACGTGTTGTTTAGGAGATACAAGCTAATTTTTTACGAAGCGTTATTTCTTCTCGTAAAGTGTTTCCAAAAAGTATGTATTTGTCTTTACTCTGCAACACTGTATTTCCTTATAACGTTGTATTCTTACATGTTCTTTCGAGAGAAAAATCTCCTGTGCGTTCTCTTAAGTGGCTACACGCATAGACATACACGCAATACCAAAGCTTTGCGAGTTACAACGTGTTGTTTAGGAAAAACAAGATAATTTTCACGATGCGGGATATCCTTAAAACGTGGTTTTCTGACAAATTTTAACGAAAGAAAGTTCTCCTGTGCGTTGTCTTTTGAGGCTACAGGTTTAGACGTACACGCCACACCAAATCTTTTCGAGTTATAACGTGTTGTTTAGGAGATACAAGCAAATTTTTTACGATGCGTTATTTCTTCTCCTAAAGTGTTTCCAATATGTACTTATTTGTCTTTACTCTGCAACACTGTATTTCCTTATAACGTGGTATTCTTACATATTCTTTCGAGAGAAAACTCTCCTGTGCATTCTCTTTTGAGGCTACACGCTTAGACAAACACTCAACACCAAAGCTTTTCGAGTTACACCGTGTTGTTTAGGAAAAACAAGATAATTTTGCACGATGCGAGATTTCCTTAAAACGTGTTTTCTGACAAATTTTGATGAAAGAAAATTCTCCTGTGAGTTCCCTTTTGAGGCTACACGTTTAGACGTACACGTCACACCAAATCTTTTCGAGTTACAACGTGTTGTTTAGGAGATACAAGCTAATTTTTTACGATGCGTTATTTCTTCTCGTAAAATGTGTCCAATACGTACTTATTTGTTTTTACTCTGCAACACTGTATTTCCTTATAACGTGGTATTCTTACATATTCTTTCGAGAGAAAACTCTCCTGTGCGTTCTCTTTTGAGGCTACACGCTTAGACATACACGCACCACCAAAGCTTTCCAAGTAACAACGTGTTGTTTAGGAAAAACAAGATAATTTCCACGATGCGGGATTTCCATAAAACGTGGTTTTCTGACAAATTTTGACGAAAGAAAATTATCCTGTGAGTTCTCTTTTGAGGCTACACGTTTAGACGTACACGCCACACCAAATCTTTTCGAGTTACATCGTGTTGTTTAGGAGATACAAGCTAATTTTGTACGATGCGTTATTACTTCTCGTAAAGTGTTTCCAATACCTACGTATTTGTCTTTACTCTGCAACACTGTATTTCCTTATAACGTGGTATTCTTATATATTCTTTCGAGAGAAATCTCTCCTGTGCATTCTCTTTTGAGGCCACACGTTTAGACATACACGCAACACCAAAGCTTTTCGAGTTACGAAGTGTTGTGCAGGAAAAACAAGATAATTTCGCACAATGCGGGATTTCCTTAATACGTGGATTCTGACAAATTTTGACGAAAGAAAATTCTCCTGTGTGTTCTCTTTTGAGGCTACATATTTAGACATACACGCCACATCAAATCTTTTCGAATTACAACGTATTGTTTAGGAGATACAAGCTAATTTTGTACAATGCGTTAATTCTTCTCGTAAAGTGTTTCCAATACGTACATATTTGTCTTTACTCTGCAACACTGTATTTCTTAAAACGTGGTTTTCTTACATATTATTTCAAGAGAAAACTATCCTGTGCATTCCCTTTTGAGGCTACACACTTAGACATACAGGCAACATCAAAGCTTTTCGAGTTACAACCTGTTGTTTATGAAAAACAAGATAATTTCGCACGATGCGGGATTTCCTTAAAACGTGGTTTTCTGACAAATTTTGACGAAAGAAAATTCTCCTGTGGGTTCCCTTTTGAGGCTTCACGTTTAGACGTGCACGCCACACCAAATCCTTTCGAGTTACCACATGTTGTGTAGGAGATACAAGCTAATTTTGTACGCTGCGTTATTTCTTCTCATAAAGTGTTTCCAATACGTACGTATTTGTCTTTATTCTGCAACACTGTATTTCCTTATAACGTGGTATTCTTACATATTCTGTCGAGAGAAAACTATCCTGTGCGTTCCCTTTTGAGGCTACACACTTAGACATACAGGCAACACCAAAACCTTTCAAGTTACAACGTGTTGTTTATGAAAAACAAGATAAGTTCGCACGATGCGGGATTTCCTTAAAACGTGGTGTTCTGACAAATTTTGACGAAAGAAAATTCTCCTGTTGGTTCTCTTTTGAGGCTACACGTTTAGACGTGCACGCCACACCAAATCTTTTCGAGTTACCACGTGTTGTTTAGGAGATACAAGCTAATTTTTTACGATGCGTTATTTCTTCTCGTAAAGTGTTTCCAATAAGTACGTATTTGTCTTTACTCTGCAACACTGTATTTCCTTATAACGTTGTATTCTTACATGTTCTTTCGAGAGAAAAACCTCTGTGCCTTCTCTTAAGTGGCTACACGCATAGACATACATGCAGCACCAAAGCTTTTCGAGTTACAACGTGTTGTTTAGGAAAAACAAGATAATTTTGCACGATGCGGGATATCCTTAAAACGTGGTTTTCTGACTAATTTTGCGAAAGAAAGTTCTCCTGTGGGTTCTCTTTTTAGGCTACAAGTTTAGACGTATGAGCCACACCAAATCTTTTCGAGTTACAACGTGTTGTTTACGAGATACAAGCAAATTTTTTACGATGCGTTATTTCTTCTCCTAAAGTGTTTCCAATATGTACTTATTTGTCTTTACTCTGCAACACTGTATTTCCTTATAACGTGGTATTCTTACATATTCTTTCGAGAGAAAACTCTCCTGTGCGTTCTCTTTTGAGGCTACACGCTTAGACAAACACTCAACACCAAAGCTTTTCGAGTTACACCTTATTGTTTAGTAAAAACAAGATAATTTTGCACGATGCGAGATTTCCTTAAAACGTGTTTTCTGACAAATTTTGATGAAAGAAAATTCTCCTGTGAGTTCTCTTTTGAGGGTACATGTTTAGACGTACATGTCACACCAAATCTTTTCGAGTTACAACGTGTTGTTTATGAGATACAAGCTAATTTTTTACGATGCGTTATTTCTTCTCATAAATTGTGTCCAATACTTACTTATTTGTCTTTACTCTGCAACACTGTATTTCCTTATAACGCGGTATTCTTACATATTCTTTCGAGAGAAAACTCTCCTGTGCGTTCTCTTTTGAGGCTACACGCTTAGACATACACGCAGCACCAAAGCTTTTCGAGTTACAACGTGTTGTTTAGGAAAAACAAGATAATTTCCACGATGCGGGATTTCCATAAAACGTGGTTTTCTGACAAATTTTGACGAAAGAAAATACTCCTGTAAGTTCACTTTTGAGGCTACACGTTTAGACGTACACGCCACACCAAATCTTTTCGAGTTACATCGTGTTGTTTAGGAGATACAAGCTAATTTTGTACGATGCGTTATTTCTTCTCGTAAAGTGTTGCCAATACGAATGTATTTGTCTTTACTCTGCAACACTGTATTTCCTTAAAACGTGGTATTCTTACATATTCTTTCGAGAAAAAACTCTCCTGTGCCTTCTCTCTTGAGGCTACACGCTTAGACATACAGGCAACACCAAAGCTTTTCGAGTTACAACGTGTTGTTTAGGAAAAACAAGATAATTTCGCAAGATGCGGGATTTCCTTAAAACGTGGTTTTCTGAAAAATTTTGACCAAAGAAAATTCTCCTGTTGGTTCTCTTTTGAGGCTACACGTTTAGACGTACACGCCACACCAAATCCTTTTCAGTTACAACGTGTTGTTTAGGAGATACAGACTAATTTTGTACGATGCCTTATTTTTTCTCGTAAGGTGTTGCCAATACGTACATATTTGTCTTTACTCTGCAACTCTGTATTTCCTTAAAACGTGGTATTCTTACATATTCTTTCGAGAGAAAACTCTCCTGTGCCTGCTCTTTTGAGGCTACACGTTTAGACGTACACGACACACAAAATATTTCGAGTTACAACGTGTTGTTTAGGAGATAAAAGCTAATTTTGTACGATGCTTTATTTCTTCTCGTAAAGTGTTTCCTATACATAAGTATTTGTATTTACACTGCAACATTGTATTTCCTTATAACGTGGTATTCTTACATATTCTTTCGAGAGAAAACTCTCCTGTGCGTTCTCTTTTGAGGCTACACGCTTAGACATACACGCAGCACCAAAGCTTTTAGAGTTACAACGTGTTGTTTAGGAAAAACAAGATAATTTCCACGATGCGGGATTTCCATAAAACGTGGTTTTCTGACAAATATTGACGAACGAAAATACTCCTGTAAGTTCACTTTTGAGGCTACACGTTTAGACGTACACGCCACACCAAATCTTTTCGAGTTACATCGTGTTGTTTAGGAGATACAAGCTAATTCTGTACGATGCGTTATTTCTTCTTGTAAAGTGTTTCCAATACCTACGTATTTGTCTTTACTCTGCAACACTGTATTTCCTTATAACGTGGTATTCTTATATATTCTTTCGCGAGAAAACTCTCCTGTGCGTTATCTTTTGAGGCCACACGTGTAGACATACATGCAACACCAAAGCTTTCGATTTACAATGTGTTGTTTAGGAAAAACAAGATAATTTCGCACAATGCGGGATTTCCTTAAAACGTGGTTTTCTGACAAATTTTGACGAAAGAAAATTCTCCTGTGGGTTCTCTTTTGAGGCTACACGTTTCAACTTACACGTCACACCAAATCCTTCAAGTTACAACGTGTTGTTTAGGAAATACAAGCTAATTTTGTACGATGTATTATTCCTTCTCGTAAAGTGTTTCCAATAAATAAGTATCTCTCTTTACTCTGCAACACTGTATTTCCTTATAACGTGGTATTCTTACATATTCTTTCGAGAGAATACTCTACTGTGCATTCTCTTTTGAGGCTACATGCTTAGACATACACGCAACACCAAAGCTTTTCGAGTTACAACGTGTTGTTTAGGAAAAACAAGATAATTTCGCATGATGCAGGACTTCCTTAAAACGTGGTTTTCTGAAAAAATTTTGACCAAAGAAAATTCTCCTGTGGCTTCTCTTTTGAGGCTACGCATTTAGATGTAAACACAACACCAAATATTTTCGAGTTACAACGTGTTGTTTACACCAAAGCTTTTCGAGTTACAACATGTTGTTTAGGAAAAACAAGATAATTTCGCACGATGCGGGATTTCCTTAAAACGTGGTTTTCCGACATATTTTGACGAAAGAAAATTCTCCTGTGGGTTCTCTTTTGAGGCTACACGTTTCAACGTACACGCCACACAAAATCTTTTCGCGTTACACCGTGTTGTTTAGGAAATACAAGCTAATTTTGTATGATGGATTATTCCTTCTCGTAAAGTGTTTCCAATATGTATGTATCTGTCTTTACTGTGCAACACTGTATGTCCTTATAAGGTCGTATTCTTACATATTCTTTCAAGAGAATACTCTCCTGTGCGTTCTCTTTTGAGGCTACACGCTTAGACATACATGCAAAACCAAAGCTTTTCGAGTTACAACGTGTTGTTTAGGAAAAACAAGATAATTTCGCACGATGCGGGATTTCCAGAAAACGTGGTTTTCTGAAAAAATTTTGACCAACGAAAATTCTCCTGTGGGTTCTCTTTTGAGGCTACACCTTTAGATAAACACCACACCAAATCCTTTTGAGTTACAACATGTTGTTTAGGAGATACAAGCTAATTTTTTACCATGTGTTATTTCTTCTCGTAAAGTGTTTCCAATACGTACATATTTGTCTTTACTCTGCAACACTGTTTTTCCATATAACGTGGAATAACAAATAGTAAAAAATTAGCTTGTATCTCCTAAACAACACGTTATAACTCGAAAGGATTTGGTGTGGCTTGTACGTCTAAACGTGTACCCTCAAAAGAGAACCCACGTTTTAAGGAAATCCCGCATCGTGCGCAATTATCTTCTTTTTCCTAAACAACACGTTTTAACTCGAAAAGCTTTGGTGTTGCGTGTATGTCTAAGCGTGTAGCCTCAAAAGAGAACGCACAGGAGAGTTTTCTCTCGAAAGAGTATGTAAGAATACCACTTTATAAGGAAATACAGTGTCGCAGAGTAAAGGCAAATACATACGTATTGGAAACACTTTACGAGAAAAAATAACGCAACGTACAAAATTAGCTTGTATCTCCTAAACAACACGTTGTAACTCGAAAAGATTTGGTGTGGCCTGTACGTGTAAACGTGTAGCCTCAAAAGAGAACCCACAGGAGAATTTTCTTTCGTCAAAATTTTTCAGAAAACCACGTTTTAAGGAAATCCCGCTTTAAGGAAATCCTAAACAACACGTTGTAACTCGAAAAGCTTTGGTGTTGCTTGTATGTTTAAGCGTGTAGCCTCAAAAGTGAACGCACAGGAGAGTTTTTTCTCGATAGAATTTGTAAGGATACCACGTTATAAGGAAATACAGTGTTGCAGAATAAAGACAAATACGTATGTATTGGAAACGCATAAATCCCGCATCATGCGAAATTATCTTGTTCTTCCTAAACAACACGTTGTAACTCGAAAAGCGTTGGTGTTGCGTATATGTCTAAGCGTGTAGCCTCAAATGAGAACGCACAGGAGAGTTTTCTCTTGAAAGAATATGAAAGAATACCACGTTGTAGAATAAAGACATATACTTACTTATTGGAAAAAACTTTAGGAGAAGAAATAACGCATCGTACAAAATTAGCTTGTATCTCCTAAACAACACGTTGTAACTTAAAAAGATTTGGTGTGGCCTGTACGTCTAAACGTGTAGCCTCAAAAGAGAACCCATAGAGGAATTTTCCTTGGTCAAAATTTGTCAGAAAACTACTTATTAAGGAAATCCCGCATCGTGCGTAATTATCTTGTTTTTCCTAAACAACACGTTGTAACTCGTAAAACTTTGGTGTTGCGTGTATGTCTAAGTGCGTAGCCTCAAAGGGGAATGCCCAGGAGAGTTTTCTCTCGAAAGAATATGTAAGAATACCACGTTATAAGGAAATACAGTGTTGCAGAGTATAGACAAATACATACTTATTGGAAACACTTTACGAGAAGAAATAAAGCATCATGCAAAATTAGCTTGTATCTCCTAAACAACACGTTGTAACTGGAAAAGATTTGGTGTGGTGTGTACGTCTAAACGTGTAGCCTCAAAAGAGAATCTACAGGAGAGTTTTCTTTGGTCAAAATTTGTCAAAAACCACGTTTTACGGAAATCCCGCATCGTGCGAAAATATCTTGTTTTTCCTAAACAACACATTGTAACTCGAAAAGCTTTGGTGTTGCGTGTATTTCTAAGCGTGTAGCCTCAAAAGAGAACGCACAGGAGAGTTTTCTCCCGAAAGAATATGTAAGAATACCACGTTATAAGGAAATATAGTGTTGCAGAGTAAAGACAAATACATACTTATTGGAAACACTTAAACTTTACGAGAAGAAATAACACATAGTAAAAAATTAATTTGTATCTCCTAAACAACACGTTATAACTCGAAAGGATTTGGTGTGGCGTGTATGTCTAAACGTGTACCCTCAAAAAAGAACCCACAGGAGAATTTTCTTTCTTCAAAATTTGTCAGAAAACCACGTTTTAAGGAAATCCCGCATCATGCGAAATTATCTTGTTTTTCCTAAACAACACGTTGTAACTCGAAAAGCTTTGCTGTTGCGTGTATGTCTAGGCGTGTAGCCTCCAAAGAGAACGCACAGGAGAGTTTACTGTCGAAAGAATATGTAAGAATACCACGTAATAAGGAAATACAGTGTTGCAGAGTAAAGGCAAATACATACGTATTGGAAACACTTAAACTTTACGAGAAGAAATAAGGCATCATAAAAAAAATTAGCTTGTATCTCCTAAACAACACGTTGTAACTCAAAAAGATTTGGTGTGGTGTGTACGTCTAAATGTGTAGCCTTAATAGAGAACCCACAGGAGAATTTTCTTTCATCAAAATTTGTCAGAAAACCACGTTTTAAGGAAATCCCGCATCGTGGGAAATTATCTTGTTCTTCCTAAACAACACATTATAACTCGAAAAGCTTTGGTGTTGCGTGTATGTCTAAGCGTGTAGCCTCAAATGAGAACGCACAGGAGAGTTTTCTCTCGAAAGAATATGTAAGAATACCGCGTTATAAGGAAATACAGTGTTGCAGAGTAAAGACATATTTTTACTTATTAGAAAAACTTTCCGAGAAGAAATAACCTATCGTACAAAATTAGCTTGTATCTCCTAAACAACACGTTGTACCTTAAAAAGATTAGGTGTGGCCTGTACGTCTAAACATGTAGCCTCAAAAGAGAACCCATAGGAGAATTTTCCTTGGTCAAAATTTGTCAGAAAACCACTTATTAAGGAAATCCCGCATCGCGCGAAATTATATTGTTTTTCCTAATCAACACGTTGTAACGCGAAAAGCTTTGGTGTTGCCTGTATGTCTAAGCGTGTAGCCTCAAAGGGGAACACACAGGAGAGTTTTCTCTCGAAAGAATATGTAAGAATAGCACGTTATAAGGAAATACAGTGTTGCAGACTAAAGGCAAATATGTACGTATTGGAAACACGTTACGAGAAGAAATAACGCATCGTAGAAAATTAGCTTGTATCTCCTAAACAACACGTTGTAACTCGAAAGGATTTGGTGTGGCGTGTACGTCTAAACGTGTAGCCTCAAAAGAGAACACACAGGACAATTTTCTTTCGTCAAAAATTTTCAGACATCCACGTTTTAAGGAAATCCCGCATCGTGCGAAATTATGTTGTTTTTCCTAAACAACACATTGTAACTCGAAAAGCTTTGGTATTGCGTGTATGTCTAAGCGTGTAGCCTCAAAAGAGAACACACAGGAGAGTTTTCTCTCGAAAGAATATGTAAGAATACCACGTTATAAGGGAATACAGTGTTGCAGAGTAAAGACAAATACGTATGTATTGGAAACCCATAAACTTTACGAGATGAAATAAAGCATCGTAAAAAATTAGCTTGTATCTCCTAAACAACACGTTGTAACTCGAAAAGATTTGGTGTGGTGTGTACGTCTAAACGTGTAGCCTCAAAAGAGAACACATAGGACAATTTTCTTTCATCAAATTTTGTCAGAAAACCACGTTTTAAGGAAATCACGCATCGTGAGAAATTATCTAGATCTTCCTAAACAACACGTTTTAACTCGAAAAGCTTTGGTGTTGGGTGTATGTCTAAGCATGTAGCCCCAAAAGAGAAGGCAGAGGAGAGTTTTTTCTCGAAAGAATATGTAAGAATGACACGTTATAAGGAAATACAGTGTTGCAGAGTAAAGACAAATACTTATTTATTGGAAAAACTTTACAAGAAGAAATAACGCATCGTACAAAATTAGCTTGTATCGCCTAAACAACACGTTGTAACTTAAAAAAGATTTGGACTGGCCTGTACGTCTAAACGTGTAGTCTCAAAAGAGAACCCATAGGAGAATTTTCTTTGGTCAAAATATGTCAGAAAACCACGTATTAAGGAAATCCCTCATTGTGCGAAATTATCTGGTTTTTCCTAAACAACACATTGTAACGCGAAAAGCTTTGGTGTTGCGTGTATGTCTAAGCGTGTAGCCTCAAAAAAGGATGCACAGGAGAGTTTTTTCTCGAAAGAATATGTAAGAATACCACGTTATAAGGAAATACAGTGTTGCAGACTAAAGCCAAATACGTACGTATTGGAAACACTTTACTAGAAGAAATAACGCATCGTACAAAATTAGCTTGTATCTCCTAAACAACACGTTGTAACTCGAAAAGATTTGGTGTGGCGTGTACGTCTAAACGTGTAGCCTCAAAAGAGAACCCACAGGAGAATTTTCTTTCGTCAAAATTTTTCAGAAACCACGTTTTAAGTAAATCCCGCATCGTATGAAATTATCTTGTTTTTCCTAAACAACACGTTGTAACTCGAAAGCTTTGGTGTTGCGTGTATGTCTAAGCGTGTAGCCTCAAAAGAGAATGCACAGGAGAGTTTTTTCTCGATAGAATTTGTAAGGATACCACGTTATAAGGAAATACAGTGTTGCAGAATAAAGACAAATACGTATGTATTGGAAACCCATAAACTTTACGAGATGAAATAAATCATCGTACAAAATGAGCTTGTATCTCCTACACAACACGTTGTAACTCGAAAAGATTTGTTGTGGCGTGTACGTCTAAACATGTAGCCTCAAAAGAGAACCCACAGGAGAATTTTCTTTCATCAAAATTTGTCAGAAATCCACGTTTTAAGGAAATCCCGCATTGTGCGCAATTATCTTGTTTTTCATAAACAAAACATTGTAACTCTAAAAGCTTTGGTGTTGGGTGTATGTGCAAGTGTGTGGCCTCAAAAGAGAATGCACAGGAGAGTTTTCTCTCGAAAGAATATGTAAGAATACCACGTTATAAGGAAATACATTGCTGCAGAGTAGAGGCAAATACATACGTATTGGAAACATATTATGAGAAGAAATAATGCATGGTACAAAATTAGCTTGTATCTCCTAAACAACACGTGGTAACTCAAAAATATTTGCTGTGGCGTGTACGTCTAAATGTGTAGCCTCAAAAGAGAACCCACAGGAGAATTTTCTTACGTCAAAATTTGTCAGAAAACCACATTTAAAGGAAATCCCGCATCGTGTGAAATTATCTTGTTTTTCCTAATCAACACGTTGTAACTCGAAAAGCTTTGGTGTTGTGTGTATGTCTAAGCGTGTAGCCTCCAAAGAGAACGCACAGGATAGTTTTCTCTCGAAAGAATATGTAAGATACCATGTTATAAGGAAATACAGTTTTGCAGAGTAAAGACAAATACTTATTTATTGGAAAAACTTTACGAGATGAAATAACGCATCATAAAAAATTAGCTTGTATCTCCTAAACAACACGTTGTAACTCAAAAAGATTTGGTTTGGCATGTACGTCTAAACGTGTAGCCTCAAAAGAGAACCCACAGGAGAATTTTCTTTCGCCAAATTTGTCAGAAAACCATGTTTTATGGAAATCCCGCATCATGTTAAATTATCTTGTTTTTCCTAAACAACACGTTGTACCTTGAAAAGCTTTGGTGTTGTGTGAATGTCTAAGCGTGTAGCCTCAAAAGAGAATGCACAGAAGAGTTTTCTCTCGAAAGAACATGTAAGAATACCACATTATAAGGAAATACAGTTTTGCAGAGTAAAGACAAATACGTATGTATTTGAAACACTTTATGAGAAGAAATAACGCATCGTAAAAAATTAGTTTGTATCTCCTAAACAACACGTTGTAACTCGAAAAGATTTGGTGTGGCATGTACGTCTAAATGTGTAGCCTCAAAAGAGAACCCACAGGAGAATTTTCTTTCGTCAAAATTTGTCAGAAAACCACTTATTAAGGAAATCCCGCATCGTGCGAAACTATCTTGTTTTTCCTAAACAACACGTTGTAACTCAAAAAGATTTGGTGTGGTGTGTACGTCTAAACGTGTAGCCTTAATAGAGAACCCACAGGAGAATTTTCTTTCATCAAAATTTGTCAGAAAACCACGTTTTAAGGAAATCCCGCATCGTGGGAAATTATCTTGTTCTTCCTAAACAACACATTGTAACTCGAAAAGCTTTGGTGTTGCGTGTATGTCTAAGCGTGTAGCCTCAAATGAGAACGCACAGGAGAGTTTTCTCTCGAAAGAATATGTAAGAATACGACGTTATAAGGAAATACAGTGTTGCAGAGTAAAGACATATTTTTACTTATTAGAAAAACTTTCCGAGAAGAAATAACCTATCGTACAAAATTAGCTTGTATCTCCTAAACAACACGTTGTACCTTAAAAAGATTAGGTGTGGCCTGTACGTCTAAACGTGTAGCCTCAAAAGAGAACCCATAGGAGAATTTTCCTTGGTCAAAATTTGTCAGAAAACCACTTATTAAGGAAAGCCCGCATCGCGCGAAATTATATTGTTTTTCCTAATCAACACGTTGTAACGCGAAAAGCTTTGGTGTTGCCTGTATGTCTAAGCGTGTAGCCTCAAAGGGGAACACACAGGAGAGTTTTCTCTCGAAAGAATATGTAAGAATAGCACGTTATAAGGAAATACAGTGTTGCAGACTAAAGGCAAATATGTACGTATTGGAAACACGTTACGAGAAGAAATAACGCATCGTAGAAAATTAGCTTGTATCTCCTAAACAACACGTTGTAACTCGAAAGGATTTGGTGTGGCGTGTACGTCTAAACGTGTAGCCTCAAAAGAGAACACACAGGACAATTTTCTTTCGTCAAAAATTTTCAGAAATCCACGTTTTAAGGAAATCCCGCATCGTGCGAAATTATGTTGTTTTTCGTAAACAACACATTGTAACGCGAAAAGCTTTGGTGTTGCGTGTATGTCTAAGCGTGTAGCCTCAAAAAAGGATGCACAGGAGAGTTTTTTCTCGAAAGAATATGTAAGAATACCACGTTATAAGGAAATACAGTGTTGCAGACTAAAGCCAAATAGCTTGTATCTCCTAAACAACACGTTGTACCTTAAAAAGATTAGGTGTGGCCTGTACGTCTAAACGTGTAGCCTCAAAAGAGAACCCATAGGAGAATTTTCCTTGGTCAAAATTTGTCAGAAAACCACTTATTAAGGAAATCCCGCATGGTGCGAAACTATCTTGTTTTTCCTAAACAACACATTGTAACTCGAAAATCTTTGGTGTTGCGTGTATGTCTAAGCATGTAGCCTCAAAAGAGAAAGCACCGGAGAGCTTTCTCTCGAACGAGTATGTAAGAATACCACGTTATAAGGAAATACATTGTGACAAATTAAAAATAAATTAGTTCCTTTTGGAAACACTTAAACTTTACAAGAAGATATAAAGCATCGTAAAAAATTAGCTTGTATCTCCTAAACAACACGTTGTAACTCGAAAACATTTGGTGTGGCGTGTACGTCTAAACGTTTAGCCTCAAATGAAAACCCACAGGAGAATTTTCTTTCCTCAAAATTTGTCAGAAAACCACGTTTTAAGGAATTCCCGCATCGTGCGAAATTATCTTGTTTCTCCTAAACAACACGTTCTAACTCGAAATGCTTTGGTGTTGCGTGTATGTCTAAGCGTGTAGCCTCAAAAGAGAATGCACAGGAGAGTTTTCTCTCGAAAGAATATGTACGAATACCATGTTATAAGGAAATACAGTGTTGTAGAGTAAAGACAAATATGTAAGTATTGGAAACACTTTAGGAGAAGAAATAATGCATCGTACAAAATTAGCTTGTATCTCCTAAACAACACGTTGTAACTCGAAAAGATTTGGTGTGGCGTGTACGTCTAAACATGTAGCCTCAAAAGAGAACCCACAGGAGAATTTTCTTTCGTCAAAATTTGTCAGAAAACCACGTTTTAAGGAAATCCCGCATTGTGCGCAATTATCTTGTTTTTCATAAACAAAACATTGTAACTCGAAAAGCTTTGGTGTTGGGTGTATGTGTAAGCGTGTAGCCTCAAAAGAGAATGCACAGGAGAGCTTTCTCTCGAAAGAATATGTAAGAATACCACGTTATAAGGTAATATATTGCTGCAGAGTAAAGACAAATACATACGTATTGGAAACATATTATGAGAAAAAATAACGCATGGTACAAAATTAGCTTGTATCTCCTAAACAACACGTGGTAACTCAAAAAGATTTGGTGTGGCGTGTACGTCTAAATGTGTAGCCTCAAATGAGAACCCACAGGAGAATTTTCTTACGTCAAAATTTGTCAGAAAACCACATTTTAAGGAAATCCCGCATCGTGAGAAATTATCCTGTTTTTCCTAATCAACACGTTGTAACTCGAAAAGCTTTGTTGTTGCATGTATGTCTAAGCGTGTAGCCTCCAAAGAGAATGCACAGGGTAGTTTTCTCTCGAAACAATATGTAGGAATACCACGATATAAGGAAATACAGTGTTGCAGAGTATAGACAAATATGTACTTATTGGAAACACTTTACGAGAAGAAATAACGCATCATAAAAAATTAGCTTGTATCTCCTAAACAACACGTTGTATCTCGAAAAGATTTGGTGTGGCGTGTACGTCTAAACGTGTAGCCTCAAAAGAGAACACACAGGAGAATTTTCTTTCGTCAAAATTTGTCAGAAAACCACGTTTTAAGGAAATCCCGCATCGTGAGAAATTATCTTATTCTTCCTAAACAACACGTTGTAACTCGAAAAGCTTTGGTGTTGCATGTATGTCTAAGCGTGTAGCCTCAAAAGAGAACGCACAGGAGAGTTTTCTCCCGAAAGAATATGTAGGAATACCACGTTATAAGGAAATACAGTGTTGCAGAGTAAAGACAAATAAATACTTATTGGAAACACTTAAACTTTACGAGAAGAAATAAAACATAGTAAAAAATTAGCTTGTATATCCTAAACAACACGTTATAACTCGAAAGGATTTGGTGTTGCGTGTATGTCTACGCATGTAGCCTCAAAAGAGAATGCACAGGAGAGTTTTCTCTCGAAAGAATATGTAAGAATACCACGCTATAAGGAAACATATTGCTGCAGAGTAAAGACAAATACATACGTTTTGGAAACACATTATGAGAAGAAATAACGCATGGTACAAAATTAGCTTGTATCTCCCAAACAACACGTGGTTACTCAAAAAGATTTGGTGTGGCTTGTACATCTAAACGTGTAGCCTCAAAAGAGAACCCACAGGAGAATTTTCTTACGTCAAAATTTGTCAGAAAACCACGTTTTAAGGAAATCCCGCATCGTGCGAAATTATCTTGTTTTTCCTAATCAACACGTTGTAACTCGAAAAGCTTTGCTGGTGCGTGTATGTCTAAGCGTGTAGCCTCCAAAGAGAACGCACAGGATAATTTTCTCTCGAAAGAATATGTAAGAATACCACGTTATAAGGAAATACAGTGTTGCAGAGTATAGACAAATATGTACTTATTGGAAACACTTTAGGAGAAGAAATAACGCATCATGTAAAATTAGCTTGTATCTCCTAAACAACACGTTGTAACTCGACAAGATTTGGTGTGGCGTGTATGTCTAAACGTGTAGCCTCAAAAGAGAATCCACAGGAGAGTTTTCTTTCATCAAAATTTGTCAGAAAACCACGTTTTAAGGAAATACCGCATCGTGCGAAATTATCTTGTTTATCCTAAACAACATGTTGTAACTCGAAAAGCTTTGGTGGTGCGTGTATGTCTAAGCGTGTAGCCTCAAATGAGAACGCACAGGAGAGTTTTCTCTCGAAAGAATATGTAAGAATACCACGTTATAAGGAAATACAGTGTTGCAGAGTAAAGACAAATACATACTTATTGGAAACACTTAAGCTTTACGAGAAGAAATAACACATAGTACAAAATTAGCTTCTATATCCTAAACAACACGTTATAACTCGAAAGGATTTGGTGTGGCGTGTACGTCTAAACGTGTAGCCTCAAAAGAGAACCCACAGGAGAATTTTCTTTCGTCAAAATTTGTCAGAAAACCACGTTTTAAGGAAATCCCGCATCATGCGAAATTATCTTGTTTTTCCTAAACAACACGTTGTAACTCGAAAAGCTTTGGTGTTGGGTGAATGTCTAAGCGTGTAGTCTCCAAAGAGAACGCACAGGAGAGTTTTCTCTCGAAAGAATATGTAAGAATATCACGTTATAAGGAAATACAGTGTGGCAGAGTAGAGGCAAGTACATATGTATTGGAAACACTTAAAATTTACGAGAAGAAATAATTCATCGTAAAAAAATTAGCTTGTATCTCCTAAACAACAAGTTGTAACTCAAAAAGATTTGGTGTGGCGTGTACGTCTAAAAGTGTAGCCTCAAAAGAGAACGCACAGGGGAGTTTTCTCCCGAAAGAATATGTAGGAATACCACGTTATAAGGAAATACAGTGTTGCAGAGTAAAGACAAATACATACTTATTGGAAACAGTTAAGCTTTACGAGAAGAAATAACACATAGTACAAAATTAGCTTGTATATCCTAAACAACAGGTTATAACTCGATAGGATTTGGTGTGGCGTGTACATCTAAACGTGTAGCCTCAAAAGAGAACGCACAGAAGAATTTTCTTTCGTCAACACTTTTCAGAAAACCACGTTTTAAGGGAATCCCGCATCATGTGAAATTATCTTGTTTTTCCTAAACAACACGTTGTAACTCGAAAAGCTTTGGTGTTGCATGAATGTCTAAGCGTGTAGCCTCCAAAGAGAACGCACAGGAGAGTTTTCTCTCGAAAGAATATGTAAGAATACCACGTTATAAAGAAATACAGTGTGGCAGAGTAAAGAAAATACGTATGTAATGGGAGCACTTTATGAAAGAAATAACGCATCTTGCAAAACTAGCTTGTATGTCCTAAACAACACGTTGTAACTCGAAAAGATTTGGTGTGGCGTGTACGTCTAAAAGTGTAGCCTCAAAAGAGAACCCACAGGAGAGTTTTCTTTCGTCAAAATTTGTTAGAAAACCACGTTTTAAGGAAATCCCTCATCGTGCGAAATTATCTTGTTTTTCCTAATCAACACGTTGTAACTCGAAAATCTTTGGTGGTGCATGTATTTCTAAGCGTGTAGCCTCCAAAGAGAATGCACAGGATGGTTTTCTCTCGAAAGAATATGTAAGAATACCACGTTATAAGGAAATACAGTGTTCCAGATTTTAGACAAATATGTACTTATTGGAAACACTTTAGGAGAAGAAATAACGCATCATGCAAAATTAGCTTGTATCTCCTAAACAACACGTTGTAACTCGACAAGATTTGGTGTGGCGTGTATGTCTAAACGTGTAGCCTCAAAAGAGAACCCACAGGAGAGTTTTCTTTCGTCAAAATTTGTCAGAAAACCACGTTTTAAGGAAATACTGCATCGTGCGAAATTATCTTGTTTTTCCTAAACAACATGTAACTCGAAAAGCTTTGGTGGTGCGTGTATGTCTAAGCGTGTAGCCTCAAAAGAGAACGCACAGGAGAGTTTTCTTCCGAAAGTATATGTAGGAATACCACGTTATAAGGAAATACAGTGTTGCAGATTAAAGACAAATGCATACTTATTGGAAACACTTAAGCTTTACGAGAAGAAATAACACATAGTAAAAATTAGTTTGTATACCCTAAACAACACGTTATAACTCGAAAGGATTTGGTGTGGCGTGTACGTCTAAACGTGTAGCCTCAAAAGAGAACCCACAGGAGAATTTTCTTTCATCAAAATTTGTCAGAAAACCACGTTTTAAGGAAATCCCGCATCATGCGAAATTATCTTGTTTTTCCTAAACAACACGTTGTAATTCGAAAAGCTTTGGTGTTGCGTATATGTCTAAGCGTGTAGCCTCCAAAGAGAACGCACAGGAGAGTTTACTCTCGAAAGAATATGTAAGAATACCACGTTATAAGGAAATACAGTGTTGCAGAGTAGAGGCAAATATATACATATTGGAACACTTAAACTTTACGAGAAGAAATAATTCATCGTTAAAAAATTAGCTTGTATCTCCTAAACAACAAGTTGTAACTCAAAAAGATTTGGTGTGGCGTGTACGTCTAAACGTGTAGCCTCAAAAGAGAACGCACGGGAGAGTTTTCTCCCGAAAGAAAAGTAGGAATACTAAGTTATAAGGAAATACAGTGTTGCAGAGTAAAGACAAATACATACATATTGGAAACACTTAAGCTTTACGAGAAGAAATAACACATAGTACAAAATTAGCTTGTATATCCTAAACAACACGTTAGAACTCAAAAGGATTTGGTGTGGCGTGTACGTCTAAATGTGAATCCTCAAAAGAGAACCCACAGGAGAATTTTCTTTCGTCAAATTTGTCAGAAAACCACGTTTTAAGGAAATCCCGCATCATGCGAAATTATCTTGTTTTTCCTAAACAACACGTTGTACCTCGAAAAGCTTTCGTGTTGCGTGAATGTCTAAGTGTGTAGCCTCCAAAAAGAACGCACAGGAGAGTTTTCTCTCGAAAGAATATGTAAGAATACCACGTTATAAGGAAATACAGTGTTGCAGAGTAGAGGCAAATACATACGTATTGGAAACACTTAAACTTTACGAGAAGAAATAATTCATTGTAAGAAAATTAGCTTGTATCTCCTAAACAACGAGTAGCAACTCAAAAAGATTTGGTGTGGCGTGTACGTCTAAACGTTTAGCCTCAAAAGAGAACCCACAGGAGAATTTTCTTTCGTCAAAATTTGTCAGAAAACCACGTTTTAAGGAAATCCCGCATCGTGAGAA
Source organism: Apodemus sylvaticus (assembly GCF_947179515.1). Classification (NCBI taxonomy): domain Eukaryota; kingdom Metazoa; phylum Chordata; class Mammalia; order Rodentia; family Muridae; genus Apodemus; species Apodemus sylvaticus. The sequence continues at coordinate 79,907 of NW_026263241.1, forward strand.
ATTATCTTGTTCTTCCTAAACAACACGTTGTAACTCGAAAAGCTTTGCTGTTGCGTGTATGTCTCAGCGTGTAGCCTCAAATGAGAACGCACAGGAGAGTTTTCTCTCGAAAAAATATGTAAGAATACCACGTTATAAGGAAATACAGTGTTGCAGAGTAAAGACAAATACTTATTGGAAAAACTTTATGAGAAGAAATAACGCACCGTACAAAATTAGCTTGTATCTCCTAAACAACACATTGTAACTCGAAAAGATTTGGTGTGGCGTGTACGTATAAACGTGAAGCCTCAAAAGAGAACCCACAGGAGAATTTTTGTTCGTAAAATTTGTCAGAAATCCATGTTTTAAGGAAATCACTCATCGTGCGAAATTATCTTGTTTTTCCTAAACAACACGTTGTAACTAGAAAAGCTTTGATGTTGCGTGTATGTCTAAGCGTGTAGCCTCAAAAGAGAATGCACAGGAGAGTTTTCTCTCGAAAGAACATGTAAGAATACCACATTATAAGGAAATACAGTTTTGCAGAGTAAAGACAAATACATATGTATTTGAAACACTCTATGAGAAGAAATAAAGCATCGTAAAAAATTAGTTTGTATCTCCTAAACAACACGTTGTAACTCGAAAAGATTTGGTGTGGCATGTACGTCTAAACGTGTAGCCTCCAAAGAGAACCCACAGGAGAATTTTCTTTCGTCAAAATTTGTCAGAAAACCACTTATTAAGGAAATCCCGCATCATGCGAAACTATCTTGTTTTTCCTAAACAACACATTGTAACTCGAAAATCTTTGGTGTTGCGTGTATGTCTAAGCATGTAGCCTCAAAAGAGAACGCACAGGAGAGATTTCTCTCGAACGAGTATGTAAGAATACCACGTTATAAGGAAATACATTGTGGCAAATTAAAGATAAATACATTCCTTTTGGAAACACTTAAACTTTACAAGAAGATATAAAGCATCGTAAAAAATTAGCTTGTATCTCCTAAAGAACACGTTGTAACTCGAAAACATTTGGTGTGGCGTGTACGTCTAAACGTTTAGCCTCAAATGAAAACGCACAGGAGAATTTTATTTCCTCAAAATTTGTCAGAAAACCACGTTTTAAGGAATTCCCGCATCATGAGAAATTATCTTGTTTTTCCTAAACAACACGTTCTAACTCGAAATGCTTTGGTGTTGCGTGTATGTTTAGCGTGTAGCCTCCAAAGAGAATGCACAGGATAGTTTTCTCTCCAAAGAATATGTAAGAATACCACGTTATAAGGAAATACAGTGTTGCAGAATTTAGACAAATATGTACTTATTGGAAACACTTTAGGAGAAGAAATAACGCATCATGCAAAATTATCTTGTATCTCCTAAACAACACGTTGTAACTCGACAAGATTTGGTGTGGCGTGTATGTCTAAACGTGTAGCCTCAAAAGAGAACCCACAGGAGAATTTTCTTTCATCAAAATTTGTCAGAAAACCACGTTTTAAGGAAATCCCGCATCATGCGAAATTATCTTGTTTTTCCTAAAAAACACGTTGTAACTCGAAAAGCTTTGGTGTTGCGTATATGTCTAAGCGTGTAGCCTCCAAAGAGAACGCACAGGAGAGTTTTCTCTCGAAAGAATATGTAAGAATACCACGTTATAAGGAAATACAGTGTTGCAGCGTAGTGGCAAATATATACATATTGGAAACACTTAAACTTTACGAGAAGAAATAATTCATCGTTAAAAAATTAGCTTGTATCTCCTAAACAACAAGTTGTAACTCAAAAAGATTTGGTGTGGCGTGTACGTCTAAACGTGTAGCCTCAAAAGAGAACGCACGGGAGAGTTTTCTCCCGAAAGAAAAGTAGGAATACTACGTTATAAGGAAATACAGTGTTGCAGAGTAAAGACAAATACATACATATTGGAAACACTTAAGCTTTACGAGAAGAAATAACACATAGTACAAAATTAGCTTGTATATCCTAAACAACACGTTAGAACTCAAAAGGATTTGGTGTGGCGTGTACGTCTAAATGTGAATCCTCAAAAGAGAACCCACAGGAGAATTTTCTTTCGTCAAATTTGTCAGAAAACCACGTTTTAAGGAAATCCCGCATCATGCGAAATTATCTTGTTTTTCCTAAACAACACGTTGTACCTCGAAAAGCTTTCGTGTTGCGTGAATGTCTAAGTGTGTAGCCTCCAAAAAGAACGCACAGGAGAGTTTTCTCTCGAAAGAATATGTAAGAATACCACGTTATAAGGAAATACAGTGTTGCAGAGTAGAGGCAAATACATACGTATTGGAAACACTTAAACTTTACGAGAAGAAATAATTCATTGTAAGAAAATTAGCTTGTATCTCCTAAACAACGAGTAGCAACTCAAAAAGATTTGGTGTGGCGTGTACGTCTAAACGTTTAGCCTCAAAAGAGAACCCACAGGAGAATTTTCTTTCGTCAAAATTTGTCAGAAAACCACGTTTTAAGGAAATCCCGCATCGTGAGAAATTATCTTGTTCTTCCTAAACAACACGTTGTAACTCGAAAAGCTTTGCTGTTGCGTGTATGTCTCAGCGTGTAGCCTCAAATGAGAACGCACAGGAGAGTTTTCTCTCGAAAAAATATGTAAGAATACCACGTTATAAGGAAATACAGTGTTGCAGAGTAAAGACAAATACTTATTGGAAAAACTTTATGAGAAGAAATAACGCACCGTACAAAATTAGCTTGTATCTCCTAAACAACACATTGTAACTCGAAAAGATTTGGTGTGGCGTGTACGTATAAACGTGAAGCCTCAAAAGAGAACCCACAGGAGAATTTTTGTTCGTAAAATTTGTCAGAAATCCATGTTTTAAGGAAATCACTCATCGTGCGAAATTATCTTGTTTTTCCTAAACAACACGTTGTAACTAGAAAAGCTTTGATGTTGCGTGTATGTCTAAGCGTGTAGCCTCAAAAGAGAATGCACAGGAGAGTTTTCTCTCGAAAGAACATGTAAGAATACCACATTATAAGGAAATACAGTTTTGCAGAGTAAAGACAAATACATATGTATTTGAAACACTCTATGAGAAGAAATAAAGCATCGTAAAAAATTAGTTTGTATCTCCTAAACAACACGTTGTAACTCGAAAAGATTTGGTGTGGCATGTACGTCTAAACGTGTAGCCTCCAAAGAGAACCCACAGGAGAATTTTCTTTCGTCAAAATTTGTCAGAAAACCACTTATTAAGGAAATCCCGCATCATGCGAAACTATCTTGTTTTTCCTAAACAACACATTGTAACTCGAAAATCTTTGGTGTTGCGTGTATGTCTAAGCATGTAGCCTCAAAAGAGAACGCACAGGAGAGATTTCTCTCGAACGAGTATGTAAGAATACCACGTTATAAGGAAATACATTGTGGCAAATTAAAGATAAATACATTCCTTTTGGAAACACTTAAACTTTACAAGAAGATATAAAGCATCGTAAAAAATTAGCTTGTATCTCCTAAAGAACACGTTGTAACTCGAAAACATTTGGTGTGGCGTGTACGTCTAAACGTTTAGCCTCAAATGAAAACGCACAGGAGAATTTTATTTCCTCAAAATTTGTCAGAAAACCACGTTTTAAGGAATTCCCGCATCATGAGAAATTATCTTGTTTTTCCTAAACAACACGTTCTAACTCGAAATGCTTTGGTGTTGCGTGTATGTTTAGCGTGTAGCCTCCAAAGAGAATGCACAGGATAGTTTTCTCTCCAAAGAATATGTAAGAATACCACGTTATAAGGAAATACAGTGTTGCAGAATTTAGACAAATATGTACTTATTGGAAACACTTTAGGAGAAGAAATAACGCATCATGCAAAATTATCTTGTATCTCCTAAACAACACGTTGTAACTCGACAAGATTTGGTGTGGCGTGTATGTCTAAACGTGTAGCCTCAAAAGAGAACCCACAGGAGAATTTTCTTTCATCAAAATTTGTCAGAAAACCACGTTTTAAGGAAATCCCGCATCATGCGAAATTATCTTGTTTTTCCTAAAAAACACGTTGTAACTCGAAAAGCTTTGGTGTTGCGTATATGTCTAAGCGTGTAGCCTCCAAAGAGAACGCACAGGAGAGTTTTCTCTCGAAAGAATATGTAAGAATACCACATTATAAGGAAATACAGTGTTGCAGCGTAGTGGCAAATATATACATATTGGAAACACTTAAACTTTACGAGAAGAAATAATTCATCGTTAAAAAATTAGCTTGTATCTCCTAAACAACAAGTTGTAACTCAAAAAGATTTGGTGTGGCGTGTACGTCTAAACGTGTAGCCTCAAAAGAGAACGCACGGGAGAGTTTTCTCCCGAAAGAAAAGTAGGAATACTACGTTATAAGGAAATACAGTGTTGCAGAGTAAAGACAAATACATACATATTGTAAACACTTAAGCTTTACGAGAAGAAATAACACATAGTACAAAATTAGCTTGTATATCCTAAACAACACGTTAGAACTCAAAAGGATTTGGTGTGGTGTGTACGTCTAAACGTGAATCCTCAAAAGAGAACCCACAGGAGAATTTTCTTTCGTCAAATTTGTCAGAAAACCACGTTTTAAGGAAATCCCGCATCATGCGAAATTATCTTGTTTTTCCTAAACAACACGTTGTACCTCGAAAAGCTTTCGTGTTGCGTGAATGTCTAAGTGTGTAGCCTCCAAAAAGAACGCACAGGAGAGTTTTCTCTCGAAAGAATATGTAAGAATACCACGTTATAAGGAAATAGAGTGTTGCAGAGTAGAGGCAAATGCATACGTATTGGAAACACTTAAACTTTACAAGAAGAAATAATTCATTGTAAAAAAATTAGCTTGTATCTCCTAAACAACAAGTTGCAACTCAAAAATATTTGGTGTGGCGTGTACGTCTAAACGTTTAGCCTCAAAAGAGAACCCACAGGAGAATTTTCTTTCGTCAAAATTCGTCAAAAAACCACGTTTTATGGAAATCCCGCATCGTGAGAAATTATCTTGTTCTTCCTAAACAACACGTTGTAACTCGAAAAGCTTTGCTGTTGCGTGTATGTCTCAGCGTGTAGCCTCAAATGAGAACGCACAGGAGAGTTTTCTCTCGAAAAAATATGTAAGAATACCACGTTATAAGGAAATACAGTGTTGCAGAGTAAAGACAAATACTTATTGGAAAAACTTTATGAGAAGAAATAACGCATCGTACAAAATTAGCTTGTATCTCCTAAACAACACATTGTAACTCGAAAAGATTTGGTGTGGCGTGTACGTCTAAACGTGTAGCCTCAAAGGAGAACCCACAGGAGAATTTTTGTTCGTAAAATTTGTCAGAAATCCATGTTTTAAGGAAATCACTCATCATGCGAAATTATCTTGTTTTTCCTAAACAACACGTTGTAACTCGAAAAGCTTTGATGTTGCGTGTATGTCTAAGTGTGTAGCCTCAAAAGAGAACGCACAGGAGAGTTTTCTCTCGAAAGAACATGTAAGAATACCACATTATAAGGAAATACAGTTTTGCAGAGTAAAGACAAATACATATGTATTTGAAACACTCTATGAGAAGAAATAACGCATCGTAAAAAATTAGTTTGTATCTCCTAAACAACACGTTGTAACTCGAAAAGATTTCGTGTGGCATGTACGTCTAAACGTGTAGCCTCCAAAGAGAACCCACAGGAGAATTTTCTTTCGTCAAAATTTGTCAGAAAACCACTTATTAAGGAAATCCCGCATCATGCGAAACTATCTTGTTTTTCCTAAACAACACATTGTAACTCGAAAATCTTTGGTGTTGCGTGTATGTCTAAGCATGTAGCCTCAAAAGAGAACGCACAGGAAAGATTTCTCTCGAACGAGTATGTAAGAATACCACGTTATAAGGAAATTCATTGTGGCAAATTAAAGATAAATACATTCCTTTTGGAAACACTTAAACTTTACAAGAAGATATAAAGCATCGTAAAAAATTAGTTTGTATCTCCTAAAGAACACGTTGTAACTCGAAAACATTTGGTGTGGCATGTACGTCTAAACGTTTAGCCTCAAATGAAAACCCACAGGAGAATTTTATTTCCCCAAAATTTGTCAGAAAACCACGTTTTAAGGAATTCCCGCATCGTGCGAAATTATCTTGTTTTTCCTAAACAACACGTTCTAACTCGAAATGCTTTGGTGTTGCTTGTATGTCTAAGCGTGTAGCCTCAAAAGAGAATGCACAGGAGAGTTTTCTCTCGAAAGAATATGTACGAATACCATGTTATAAGGAAATACAGTGTTGTAGAGTAAAGACAAATACGTACATATTGGAAACACTTTAGGAGAAGAAATAACGCATCGTACAAAATTAGCTTGTATCTCCTAAACAACACGTTGTAACTCGAAAAGATTTGGTGTGGCGTATACGTCTAAACATGTAGCCTCAAAAGAGAACCCACAGGAGAATTTTCTTTCCTCAAAATTTGTCAGAAAACCACGTTTTAAGGAAATCCAGCATTGTGCGCAATTATCTTGTTTTTCATAAACAAAACATTGTAACTCGAAAAGCTTTGGTGTTGGGTGTATGTCTAAGCGTGTAGCCTCAAAAGAGAATGCACAGGAGAGTTTTCTCTCGAAAGAATATGTAAGAATACCACGTTAAAAGGAAATATATTGCTAAAGAGTAAAGACAAATACATACGTATTAGAAACATATTATGAGAAGAAATAATGCATGGTACAAAATTTGCTTGTATCTCCTAAACAACACGTTTTAACTCAAAAAGATTTGGTGTGGCGTGCACGTCTAAATGTGTAGCCTCAAAAGAGAACCCACAGGAGAATTTTCTTACGTCAAAATTTGTCAGAAAACCACTTTTTTAGGAAATCCCGCATCGTGGGAAATTATCTTGTTTTTCCTAATCAACACGTTGTAACTCGAAAAGTTTTGGTGGTGCGTGTATGTCTAAGCATGTAGCCTCCAAAGAGAACGCAAGGGATAGTTTTCTCTCGAAAGAATATGTAAGAATACCACGTTATAAGGAAATACAGTGTTGCAGAGTGTACTTATTGGAAACACTTTACGAAAAGAAATAACACATCATGCAAACTTACCTTGTATCTCCTAAACAACACGTTGTAACTCGAAAAGATTTGGTGTGGCGTGAACGACTAAACGTGTACCCTCAAAGGAGAACCCACAGGAGAGTTTTCTTTCATCAAAATTTGTCAGAAAACCACGTTTTAAGGAAATCCTGCATCCTGCGAAATTATCTTGTTTTTCCTAAACAACATGTTGTAACTCGAAAAGCTTTGGTGTTGCGTATATGTCTAAGCATGTAGCCTCAAAAGAGAACGCACAGGAGAGTTTTCTCCCGAAAGAATATGTAGGAATACCACGTTATAAGGAAATACAGTGTTGCAGAGTAAAGACAAATAAATACTTATTGGAAACACTTAAACTTTACGAGAAGAAATAAAACATAGATTAAAAATTCAGGAGACAGCAGGTGTTGGAGAGGGTGCGGAGAAAGAGGAACACTCCTCCACTGCTGGTGGGGTTGCAAATTGGTACAACCACTCTGGAAAGCAGTCTGGCGGTTCCTCCGAAAACTGGGCACCTCACTTCCAGAAGATCCTGCTGTACCACTCCTGGGCATATACCCAGAGGATTCCCCACCATGGAATAAGGATTCATGCTCTACTATGTTCATAGCAGCCCTATTTATAATTGCCAGATGCTGGAAAGAACCCAGGTATCCCTCAACAGAAGAGTGGATACAAAAAATGTGGTATATCTACACAATGGAGTACTATTCAGCCATTAGAAACAATGAATTCATGAAATTCTTAGGCAAATGGATCGAGCTAGAGAACATCATACTAAGTGAGGTAACCCAGACTCAAAAGGCGAATCATGGTATGCACTAACTAATAAGTGGTTATTAACCTAGAAAACTGGAATACCCAAAACATAATCCACACATCAAATGAGATACAAGAAGAAAGCAGGAGTGGTCCCTGCTTCTGGAAAGACTCAGTGAAACAGTATTTGGCAAAACCAGAACGGGGAACTGGGAAGGGGTGGGAGGGAGGACAGGGGAAGAGAAGGGGGCTTACGGGACTTTCGGGGAGTGGGGGGGCTAGAAAAGGGGAAATCATTTGAAATGTAAATAAATTATATCGAATAAAAAAAAGAATGAAAAAAAAAGAAATAAAACAGTACAAAATTAGCTTGTATATCCTAAACAACACGTTATAACTCGAAAGGATTTGGTGTTGCGTGTATGTCTAAGCATGTAGCCTCAAAAGAGAATGCACAGGAGAGTTTTCTCTCAAAAGAATATGTAAGAATACCACGTTATAAGGAAACATATTGCTGCAGAGTAAAGACAAATACATACGTTTTGGAAACACATTATGAGAAGAAATAACGCATGGTACAAAATTAGCTTGCATCTCCGAAACAACACATGGTTACTCAAAAAGATTTGGTGTGGCTTGTACATCTAAACGTGTAGCCTCAAAAGAGAACCCACAGGAGAATTTTCTTTCGTCAAAATTTGTCAGAAAACCATGTTTAAGGAAATCCCGCATCATGAGAAATTATCTTGTTTTTCCTAAACAACACGTTGTAACTCGAAAAGCTTTGGTGTTGGGTGAATGTCTAAGCGTGTAGCCTCCAAAGAGAACGCACAGGAGAGTTTTCTCTCGAAAGAAAATGTAAGAATATCACGTTATAAGGAAATACAGTGTGGCAGAGTATAGACAAATTTGTATTTATTGGAAACACTTTAGGAGAAGAAATAACGCATCATGTAAAATTAGCTTGTATCTCCTAAACAACACGTTGCAACTCGACAAGATTTGGTGTGGCGTGTATGTCTAAAGGTGTAGCCTCAAAAGAGAACCCACAGGAGAGTTTTCTTTCGTCAAAATTTGTCAGAAAACCATGTTTTAAGGAAATACCGCATCGTGCGAAACTATCTTGTTTTTCCTAAACAACATGTTGCAACTCGAAAAGCTTTGGTGGTGCGTGTATGTCTAAGCGTGTAGCCTCAAAAGAGAACGCACAGGAGAGTTTTCTTCTGAAAGAATATGTAGGAATACCACGTTATAAGGAAATACAGTGTTGCAGAGTAAAGACAAATACATACTTATTGGAAACACTTAAGCTTTACGAGAAGAAATAACACATAGTACAAAATTAGCTTGTATATCCTAAACAACACGTTATATCTCGAAAGGATTTGGTGTGGCATGTACGTCTAAACGTGCAGCCTCAAAAGAGAACCCACAGGAGAATTTTCTTTCATCAAAATTTGTCAGAAAACCACGTTTTAAGGAAATCACGCATCATGCGAAATTATCTTGTTTTTCCTAAACAACACGTTGTAACACGAAAAGCTTTGGTGTTGCCTGAATGTCTAAGTGTGTAGCCTCCAAAGAGAACGCACTGGAGAGTTTTCTCTCGAAAGAATATGTAAGAATATCACGTTATAAGGAAATACAGTGTTGCAGAGTAGAGGCAAATACATACGTATTGGAAACACTTAAACTTTACGAGAAGAAATAATTCATCGTAAAAAAATTAGCTTGTATCTCCTAAACAACAAGTTGTAACTCAAAAAGATTTGGTGTGGCGTGTACGTCTAAATGTGTAGCCTCAAAAGAGAACGCACAGGAGAGTTTTCTCTCGAAAGAATATGTAAGAATACAACGTTATAAGGAAATACAGTGTTGCAGAGTAGAGGCAAATATATACGTATTGTAAACATTTAAACTTTACGAGAAGAAATAATTCATTGCAAAAAAAAATTAGCTTGTATCTCCTAAACAACAAGTTGCAACTCAAAGAGATTTGGTGTGGCGTGTACGTCTAAACGTTTAGCCTCAAAAGAGAACCGACAGGAGAATTTTCTTTCGTCAAAATTTGTCAGAAAACCACGTTTTAAGGAAATCCCGCATCGTGAGAAATTATCTTGTTCTTCCTAAACAACACGTAACTCGAAAAGCTTTGCTGTTGCGTGTATGTCTCAGCGTGTAGCCTCAAATGAGAAGGCACAGGAGAGTTTTCTCTCGAAAAAATATGTAAGAGTACCATGTTATAAGGAAATACAGTGTTGCAGAGTAAAGACAAATACTTACTTATTGAAAAACTTTATGAGAAGAAAGAACGCATCGTACAAAATTAGCTTGTATCTCCTAAACAACACATTGTAATTCGAAAAGATTTGGTGTGGCGTGTACGTCTAAACGTGTAGCCTCAAAAGAGAACCCACAGGAGAATTTTTGTTCGTAAAATTTGTCAGAAATCCATGTTTTAAGGAAATCACTCATCGTGCGAAATTATCTTGTTTTTCCTAAACAACACGTTGTAACTCGAAAAGCTTTGATGTTGCGTGTATATCTAAGCGTGTAGCCTCAAAAGAGAACGCACAGGAGAGTTTTCTCTCGAAAGAACATGTAAGAATACCACATTATAAGGAAATACAGTTTTGCAGAGTAAAGACAAATACGTATGTATTTGAAACACTCTATGAGAAGAAATAACGCATCGTAAAAAATTAGTTTGTATCTCCTAAACAACACGTTGTAACTCGAAAAGGTTTGGTATGACATGTACGTCTAAACGTGTAGCCTCAAATGAGAACCCTCAGGAGAATTTTCTTTCGTCAAAATTTGTCAGAAAACCACTTATTAAGGAAATCCCGCATCATGCGAAACTATCTTGTTTTTCCTAAACAACACATTGTAACTCGAAAATCTTTGGTGTTGCGTGTATGTCTAAGCATGTAGCCTCAAAAGAGAACGCACAGGAGAGATTTCTCTCGAACGAGTATGTAAGAATACCAGGTTATAAGGAAATACATTGTGGCAAATTAAAGATAAATACGTTCCTTTTGGAAACACTTAAACTTTACAAGAAGATATAAAGCATCGTAAAAAATTAGCTTGTATCTCCTAAAGAACACGTTGTAACTCGAAAACATTTGGTGTGGCGTGTACGTCTAAACGTTTAGCCTCAAATGAAAACCCACAGGAGAATTTTATTTCCTCAAAATTTGTCAGAAAACCACGTTTTAAGGAATTCCCGCATCGTGCGAAATTATCTTGTTTTTCCTAAACAACACGTTCTAACTCGAAATGCTTTGGTGTTGCTTGTATGTCTAAGCGTGTAGCCTCAAATGAGAATGCACAGGAGAGTTTTCTCTCGAAAGAATATGTACGAATACCATGTTATAAGGAAATACAGTGTTGTAGAGTAAAGACAAATACGTACGTATTGGAAACACTTTAGGAGAAGAAATAACGCATCGTACAAAATTAGCTTGTATCTCCTAAACAACACGTTGTAACTCAAAAAGATTTGGTGTGGCGTGTACGTCTAAACATGTAGCCTCAAAAGAGAACACACAGGAGAATTTTCTTTCGTCAAAATTTTTCAGAAAACCACGTTTTAAGGAAATCCCGCATTGTGCGCAATTATCTTGTTTTTCATAAACAAAACATTGTAACTCGAAAAGCTTTGGTGTTGGGTGTATGTGTAAGCGTGTAGCCTCAAAAGAGAATGCACAGGAGAGTTTTCTCTCGAAAGAATATGTAAGAATACCACGTTATAAGGAAATATATTGCTGCAGAGTAAAGACAAATACATACGTATTGGAAACATATTATGAGAAGAAATAATGCATGGTACAAAATTTGCTTGTATCTCCTAAACAACACGTGGTAACTCAAAAAGATTTGGTGTGGCGTGCACGTCTAAATGTGTAGCCTCAAAAGAGAACCCACAGGAGAATTTTCTTACGTCAAAATTTGTCAGAAAACCACATTTTAAGGAAATCCCGCATCGTGCGAAATTATCCTGTTTTTCCTAATCAACACGTTGTAACTCGAAAAGCTTTGGTGGTGCGTGTATGTCTAAGCGTGTAGCCTCCAAAGAGAACGCACAGGATAGTTTTCTCTCGAAAGAATATGTAAGAATACTACGTTATAAGGAAATACAATGTTGCAGAGTATAGACAAATATGTACTTATTGGAAACACTTTACGAGAAGAAATAACGCATCATGCAAAATTAGCTTGTATCTCCTAAACAACACGTTGCAACTCGAAAAGATTTGTTGTGGCGTGTACGACTAAACGTGTAGCCTCAAAGGAGAACCCACAGGAGGGTTTTCTTTCGTCAAAATTTGTCAGAAAACCACGTTTTAAGGAAATCCTGCATCGTGCGAAATTATCTTGTTTTTCCTAAACAACATGTTGTAACTCGAAAAGCTTTGATGTTGCATATATGTCTAAATGTGTAGCCTCAAAAGAGAAGGCAGAGGAGAGTTTTCTCTCGAAAGAATATGTAAGAATACCATGTTATAACGAAATACTGTTTTGCAGAGTAAAGACAAATACGTACTTATTGGAAACACTTTACTAGAAGAAATAACGCATCGTACAAAATTAGCTTGTATCTCCAAAACTACACGTTGTAACTCGAAAAGAATTGTTGTGGCGTGTACGTCTTAACGTGTAGCATCAAAAGAGAACCCAAAGGAGAATTTTCTTTTGTCAAAATTTTTCAGAAAATCACGTTTTAAGGAAATCCCGCATCGTGCGAAATTATCTTGTTTTTCCTAAACAACACGTTGTAACTCGAAAAGCTTTGGTGTTGCGTGAATGTCTAAGCTTGTAGCCTCAAAAGAGAATGCACAGGAGAGTTTTCTCTCGAAAGAATATGTAAGAATACCACGTTATAAGGAAATACACTGTTGCAGAGTAAAGACAAATACATACGTATTGGAACCACTTTACGAAAAGAAATAACGCATCATACAAAATTAGCTTGTATCTCTTAAACAACACGTATTGTATTTCCTTATAACGTGGTATTCTTATATATTCTTTCGAGAGAAAACTCTCCTGTGCCTTCTCTTTTGAGGATCCACGCTTACCCATACACGCAACACCAAATCTTTTCGAGTTACAACATGTTGTTTAGGAAAAAGAAGATGATTTCGCACGATGCAGGATTTCCTTAAAACGAGGTTTTCTGTAAAATTTTGACGAAAGAAAATTCTCCTGTGGGTTCTCTTTTGAGGCTACACGTTTAGACGTACATGCCACACCAAATCTTTTCGAGTTACAACATGTTGTTTCGGAGATACAAGCATAATTTTTTAAGATGCGTTACTTCTTCTCGTAAAGTGTTTCCAATATGTAAGTACTTGTCTTTACTCTGCAACACTGTATTTCCTTATAACGTGGTATTCTTATATATTCTTTCAAGAGAAAACTATCCTGTGCGTTCCCTTTTTAGGCTACACACTTAGACATACAGGCAACACCAAAGCTTTTCGAGTTACAACGTGTTGTTTATGAAAAACAAGATAATTTCGCACGATGCGGGATTTCCTTAAAACGTAGTTTTCTGAAACATTTTGACGAAAGAAAATTCTTCAGTGGGTTCTCTTTTGAGGCTACACGTTTAGACGTACACGCCACACCAAATTCTTTCGATTTACCACGTGTTGTTTAGGAGATACAAGCTAATTTTGTATGATTCGTTATTTCTTCTCGTAAAGTGTTTCCAATAAGTACGTATTTGTCTTTACTCTGCAACACTGTATTTCCTTATAACATTGTATTCTTACATATTCTTTCAAGAGAAAACTCTCCTGTGCGTTCTCTTTAGAGGCCATACGCTTAGACATACACGCAACGCCAAAGCTTTTCGAGTTACAATGTGTTGTTTAGGAAAAACAAGATAATTTCACAGGATGCGAGATTTCCATAAAACGTGGTTTTCTGAAAAATTTTGACGAAACAAAGTTCTCCTGTGGGTTCTCTTTTGAGACTACACGTGTAGAGGTACGAGTCACACCAAATCTTTTCGAGTTACAACTTGTTGTTTAGGAGACACAAGCTAATTTTTTCGTTGCCTTATTTCTTCTCTTAAAGTGTTTCCAATAGTGTTTGTCTTTACTCTGCAACACAGTATTTCCTTATAACGTGGTATTCTTACATATTCTTTCGAGCGAAAACTCTCCTGTGTGCTCTCTTTTGAGGCTACACGCTTAGACATACACGCAACACCAAAGCTTTTCGAGTTACAACGTGTTGTTTAGGAAAAACAAGATAATTTCGTACGATGCGAGATTTCCTTAAAACTTGGTTTCTGACAAATTTTGATGAAAGAAGATTCTCCTGTGGGTTCTCGTTTGAGGCTACACTTTTAGACTTACACGTCACACCAAATCTTTTCCAGTTACAACGTGTTGTTTAGGAGATACAAGCTAATTTTGTATGATGCGTTATTTCTTCTCGTAAAGTGTTTCCAATATGTACTTATTTGTCTTTACTCTGCAAATTTGTATTTCCTTATAACGTGATATTCTTACATCTTCTTTCGAGAGAAAATTCTCCTGTGCCTTCTCTTTTGAGGCTACACGCTTACACATACACGCAACACAAAAGTTTTTCGAGTTACAACGTGTTGTTTAGGAAAAACAAGATAATTTCGTACGATGTGAGATTTCCTTAAAACGTGGTTTCTGACAAATTTTGATGAAAGAAGATTCTCCTGTCGGTTCTCGTTTGAGGCTACACTTTTAGACTTACAGGTCACACCAAATCTTTTCGAGTTACAACGTGTTGTTTAGGAGATACAAGCTAATTTTGTACGATGTGTTATTTCTTCTCGTAAAGTGTTTCCAATATGTACTTATTTGTCTTTACTCTGCAAAATTGTATTTCCTTATAACGTGATATTCTTACATATTCTTTCGAGAGAAAATTCTCCTGTGCCTTCTCTTTTGAAGCTACACGTTTACACATACACGCAACACCAAAGCTTTTCGAGTTACAACATGTTGTTTAGGAAAAAGAAGATGATTTCGCACGATGCGGCATTTCCTTAAAAGGAGGTGTTCTGAAAAGTTTTGAAGTAAGAAAATTCTCCTGTGGGTTCTCTTTTGAGGATACACATTTAGACGTACATGCCACACCAAATCCTTTCGAGTTACCACGTGTTGTTTAGGAGATACAAGCTAATTTTGTACGATGCGTTATTTCTTCTTGTAAAGTGTTTCCGATAGGTACTTATTTGTCTTTACTCTGCAACACTGTATTTCCTTATAACGTGGTATTCTTACATATTATTTTGAGGGAAAACTCTCCTGTGCGTTCTCTTTTGAGGCTACACGCTTAGACAAACATGCAACGCCAAAGTTTTTCGAGTTACAATGTGTTGTTTAGGAAAAACAAGATAATTTGGCATGATGCGAGATTTCCATAAAACGTGGTTTTCTGACAAATTTTGACGAAAGAAAATTCTCCTGTGGGTTCTCTTTTGAGGCTACACGTTTAGATGTACACGCCACACCAAATCCTTTCGAGTTACCACGTGTTGTTTAGGAGATACAAGCTAATTTTGTATGATGCGTTATTTCTTCTCGTAAAGTGTTTCCAATATGTACGTATTTGTCTTTACTCTGCAACACTGTATTTCCTTATAACGTTGTATTCTTACATGTTCTTTCGAGAGAAAACTCTCCTGTGCATTCTCTTTAGAGGCTACATGCTCAGACATACACGCAACACCAAAGCTTTTCGAGTTACAACGTGTTGTTTAGGAAAAACAAGATAATTTTGCACGATACGGGATTTCCTTAAACGTGGTTTTCTGACAAATTTTGAAGAAAGAAAGTTCTCCTGTGGGTTCTCTTTTGAGGCTAAACGTGTAGACATACGAGCCACACGAAATATTTTTGAGTTACAACGTGTTGTTTAGGAGATACAAGCAAATATTGTACAATGCGTTATTTCTTCTCATATAGTGTTTCCAATACGTACTTATTTGTCTTTACTCTGCAACACTGTATTTCCTTATAACGTGGTATTCTTACATATTCTTTCGAGGGAAAACAATCCTGTGCATTCTGTTTTGAGGTTACACGCTTAGACAAACATGCAACGCCAAAGCTTTTGGAGTTACAACGTGTTGTTTAGGAAAAACAAGATAATTTCGCACGATACGAGATTTCCATTAAACGTGGTTTTCTGAAAAATTTTGACGAAACAAAGTTCTCCTGTGGGTTCTCTATTGAGGCTGCACGTGTAGAGGTACGAGCCACACCAAATCTTTTCGAGTTACTACGTGTTGTTTAGGAGATACAAGCTAATTTTCTAGGATGCGATATTTCTTCTCTTAAAGTGTTTCTAATACGTACGTAGTTGTCTTTACTCTGCAACACTGTATTTCCTTATAACGTGGTATTCTTACATATTCTTTCGAGAGAAACCTCTCCTGTGCGTTCTCCTTTGAGGCTACACGCGTAGACATCCACGCAACACCAAAGCTTTTCGAGTTACAACGTGTTGTTTAGGAAAAACACGATAATTTCGCACGATGCGAGACTTCCTTAAAACGTGGTTTCTGACAAATTTTGATGAAAGAAAATTCTCCTGTGGGTTCTCGTTTGAGGCTACACTTTTAGACGTACACGTCACACCAAATCTTTTTGAGTTACAACGTGTTGTTTAGGAGATACAAGATAATTTTGTAAGATGCGTTATTTCTTCTCGTAAAGTGTTTCCAATATGTACTTATTGGTCTTTACTCTGCAAAATTGTATTTCCTTATAATGTGGTATTCTTACATATTCTTTCGAGAGAATACTCTCCAGTGCCTTCTCTTTTGAGGCTCCACGCTTACACATACACGCAACACCATAGCTTTTCGAGTTACAACATGTTGTTTAGGAAAAAGGAGATGATTTCGCACGATGCGGGATTACCTTAAAACGTGGTTTTCTGAAAAATTTTGAATAAAGAAAATTCTCCTGTGGGTTCTCTTTTGAGGCTACACGTTTAGACGTACACGCCACACCAAATCCTTTCGAGTTACCACGTGTTGTTTAGGAGATACAAGCTAATTTTGTACGATGCATTATTTCTTCTCGTAAAGTGTTTCCAATACGTACTTATTTGTCTTTAATCTGCGACACAGTATTTCCTTATAACATAGTATTCTTACATATTATTTCGAGGGAAAACTCTCCTGTGCGTTCTCTTTTGAGGGGACACGCTTAGACAAACACGCAACGCCAAAGCTTTTCGAGTTACAATGTGTTGTTTAGGAAAAACAAGATAATTTATCACGATGCGAGATTTACATAAAATGTGGTTTTCTGAAAAATTTTGACGAAAGAAAGTTCTCCTGTGGGTTCTCTTTTGTGGCTACTCGTGTAGAGGTACGAGCCACACCAAATCTTTTCGAATTACAACGTGTTGTTTAGGAGATATAAGCTAATTTTTTACGATCCGTTAATTCTTCTCGTAAAGTGTTTCCAATAAGTACATATTTGTCTTTACACTGCAACATTATATTTCCTTATAACGTGGTATTCTTACATATTCCTTCGAGGGAAAACTATCCTGTGCGTTCCCTTTTGAGGCTACACACTTAGACATACAGGCAACACCAAAGCTTTTCGAGTTACAACGTGTTGTTTATGGAAAACAAGATAATTTTGCACGATGCGGGATTTCCTTAAAACGTGGTTTTCTGACAAATTTTGATGAAAGAAAATTCTCCTGTGGCTTCTCTTTTGAGGCTACACGTTTAGACGTGCACGCCACACCAAATCCTTTCGAGTAACCACGTGTTGTTTAAGAGATACAAGCTAATTTTGTATGATGCGTTATTTCTTTTCGTAAAGTGGTTCCAATACGTATGTATTTGTCTTTACTCTGCAACAGTGTATTTCCTTATAACGTTGTATTCTTACATGTTCTTTCGAGAGAAAACTCTCCTGTGCATTCTTTTTAGAGGCTACATGCTCAGACATACACGCAACACCAAAGATTTTCGAGTTACAACGTGTTGTTTAGGAAAAACAAGATAATTTTGCACGATGCGGGATTTCCTTAAAACATGGTTTTCTGACAAATTTTGACGAAAGAAAGTTCTCCTGTGGGTTCTCTTTTGAGGCTACACGTGTAGCCGTACGAGCCACACCAAATAATTTTGAGATACAACGTGTTCTTTATGAGATACAAGCAAATATTGTACGATGCGCTATTTCTTCTCATAAAGTGTTTCCAATACATACATATTTGTCTATACTCTGCAACACTGTATTTCCTTATAACATGGTATTCTTACATATTCTTTCAAGGGATAATTCTCCTGTGCATTCTCTTTTGAGGCTACACGATTAGACAAACACACAACACCAAAGCTTTTCGAGTTATAACATGTTGTTTAGGAAAAAGAAGATGATTTCGCACGATGCGGGATTTCCTTAAAACCTGGTTTTCTGAAAAATTTTGACGAAAGAAAATTCTCCTGTGGGTTCTCTTTTGAGGCTACATATTTAGACGTACACGTCACACCAAATCTTTTCGAGTTACAACGTGTTGTTTAGGGCATACAAGCTAATTTTTTTATAATGCGTTAATTCTCGTAAAGTGTTTCCAATACGTACGTATTTGTCTTTACTCTGCAACACTGTATTTCCTTATAACGTGGTATTCTTACATATTCTTTCGAGAGAAAACTATTCTGTGCATTCCCTTTTGAGGCTAAACACTTAGACATACAGGCAACACCAAAGCTTTTTGAGTTACAACGTGTTGTTTATAAAAAACAAGATAATTTCGCACGATGCCTGATTTCCTTAAAACATGGTCTTCTGACAAATTTTGATGAACGAAAATTATTCTGTTGGTTCTCTTTTGAAGCTTCACGTTTAGACGTGCACGCCACACCTAATCCTTTCGAGTTGCCACGTGTTGTTTAGGAGATACAAGCTAATTTTGTAAGATGCTTTATTTCTTCTCCTAAACTGTTTCCAATACGTACGTATTTGTCTTTACTCTGCAACACTGTATTTCCTTATAATGTGCTATTCTTACACATTCTTTCAAGAGAAAACTATCCTGTGCCTTCCCTTTTGAGGCTACACACTTAGACATACAGGCAACACCAAAGCTTTTCAAGTTACAACGTGTTGTTTATGAAAAACATGATAATTTCGCACGATGCGGGATTTCCTTAAAACTTGGTGTTCTGACAAATTTTGACTAAAGAAAATTCTCCTGTGGGTTCTCTTATGAGGCTACACGTTTAGCCGTGCACGCCACACCAAATCCTTTTGAATTACCATGTGTTGTTTAGGAGATAAAAGCTAATTTTCTAAGATGCGTTATTTCTTCTTGTAAAGAGTTTCCAATATGTACATATTTGTCTTTACTCTGCAACACTGTATTTCCTTATAACATTGTATTCTTACATGTTCTTTCGAGAGAAAACTCTCCTGTGCATTCTCTTTAGAAGCTACACGTTTAGATATACACGCAACACCAAAGCTTTTCGAGTTACAACGTGTTGTTTAGGAAAAACAAGATAATTTTGCACGATGTGGGATATCATTAAAACGTGGTTTTCTGACAAATTTTGACTAAAGAAAGTTCTCCTGTGCATTGTCTTTTGAGGCTACAGGTTTAGACGTACACGCCACACCAAATCTTTTCGAGTTACAACTTGTTGTTTAGGAGATACAAGCAATTATTTTCGATGCGTTATTTCTTCTTGTAAAGTGTGTCGAATACGTAATTAATTGTCTTTACTCTGCAACACTGTATTTCCTTATAACGTGGTATTCTTACATATTTTTTTCGAGGGAAAACTCTCCTGTGCGTTCTCTTTTGGGCTACACGCTTAGACATACACGCAACGCCAAAGCTTTTCTAGTTACAACATGTTGTTTAGGAAAAACAAGATAATTTCGCACGATGCGAGATTTCCATAAAACGTGGTTTTCTGAAAAATTTTGAGGAAAGAAAGTTCTCCTGTGGATTCTCTTTTGAGGCTACATGTTTAGACGTACACGTCACACCAAATCTTTTCGAGTTACAACGTGTTGTTTAGGAGATACAAGCTAATTTTTTACGATGCGTTATTTTTTCTCATAAAGTGTTTCCAATAAGTACTTATTTGTCTTTACTCTGCAAAATTGTATTTCCTTATAACGTGGTATTCTTGCATATTCTTTCGAGAGAAAACTCTCCTGTGCCTTCTGTTTTGAGGCTCCACACTTACACATACACGCAACACCAAAGCTTTTCGAGTTACAACATGTTGTTTAGGAAAATAAGATGATTTCGCATGATGCGGTATTTCTTTAAAACGTGGTTTTCTGAAAAATTTTGACAAAAGAAAATTCTCCTGTGTGTTCTCTTTTGAGGCTACACGTTTAGACGTACATGCCACACCAAATCTTGTTGAGTTACAACGTGTTGTTTAGGAGATACAAGCTAATTTTTTACGATGTGTTTATTCTTCTCGTAAAGTGTTTCCAACACATATGTATTTGTCTTTACTCTGCAACATTGTATATCCTTATAACGTGGTATTCTTACATATTCTTTCGATAGAAAACTATCCTGTGCGTTCCCTTTTGAGGCTACACACTTAGACATACAGGCAACATCAAAGCTTTTCGAGTTACAACGTGTTGTTTATGAAAAACAAGATAATTTCACACGATGCGGGATTTCCTTAAAACGTGGTGTTCTGACAAATTTTGACGAAAGAAAATTCTCCTGTGGGTACTCTTTTGACGCTACACGTTTAGAGGTACACGCCACACCAAATCCTATCGAGTTACTACGTGTTGTTTAGGAGATACAAGCTAATTTTGTACGATGCTTTATTTCTTCTCGTAAAGTGTTTCCAAACTTACGTATTTGTCTTTACTCTGCAACACTGTATTTCCTTATAATGTTGAATTCTTACATGTTCTTGCGAGAGAAAACTTTCCTGTGCATTCTCTTTAGAGGCGACATGCTCACACATACACGCAACACCAAAGCTTTTCGAGTTACAACGTGTTGTTTAGGAAAAACAAGATAATTTTGCACGATGCAGATATTCTTAAAACGTGGTTTTCTGACAAATTTTGACGAAAGAAAGTTCTCCTGTGCATTGTCTTTTGAGGCTACAGGTTTAGACATACATGCCACACCAAATCTTTTTGAGTTACAACCTGTTGTTTAGGAGATACAAGCAAATTTTTTACGATGCGTTATTTCTTCTTGTAAAGTGTTTCCAATACATAAGTATTTGTCTTTACTCTACAACACTGTATTTCCTTATAACGTGGTATTCTTACATATTCTTTCAAGAGAAAACTCTCCTGTGAGTTCTCTTTTGATGCTACACGCTTAGACATACACGCAACACCAAAGCTTTTCGAGTTACAACGTGTTGTTTAGGAGATACAAGTTAATTTTGTACGATGCGTTATTTCTTCTCATAAAGTGTTTCCAATATGTACTTAATTGTCTTTACTCTGCAACACTGTATTTCCTTATAACGTGGTATTCTTACATATTCTTTCGAGGGAAAACTCTCCTGTGCATTCTCTTTTGGGCTACACGCTTAGACATACACGCAACGCCAAAGCTTTTCGAGTTACAACGTGTTGTTTAGGAAAAACAAGATAATTTCGCACGATGCGAGATTTCCATAAAACGTGGTTTTCTGAAAAAATTTGACGAAAGAAAGTTCTCCTGTGGGTTCTCTTTTGAGGCTACACGTTGAGACATACACGTCACACCAAATCTTTTGAAGTTACAACGTGTTGTTTAGGAGATACAAGCTAATTTTGTATGATGCGTTATTTCTTCTCATAAAGTGTTTCCAATAAGTACTTATTTGTCTTTACTCTGCAAAATTGTATTTCCTTATAACGTGGTATTCTTGCATATTCTTTCGAGAGAAAACTCTCCTGTGCTTTCTCTTTTGCGGCTCCACACTTACACATACACGCAACACCAAAGCTTTTCAAGTTACAACATGTTGTTTAGGAAAAAGAAGATGATTTCGCATGATGCGGGATTTCCTTAAAACGTCGTTTTCTGAAAAATTTTGACAAAAGAAAATTCTCCTGTGGGTTCTCTTTTGAGGCTACACATTTAGACGTACATGTCACACCAAATCTTGTCGAGTTACAACGTGTTGTTTAGGAGATACAAGCTAATTTTTTACGATGTGTTTATTCTTCTCGTAAAGTGTTTCCAACACATACGTATTTGTCTTTACTCTGCCACATTGTATATCCTTATAACGTGGTATTCTTACATATTCTTTTGATAGAAAACTATCCTGTGCGTTCCCTTTTGAGGCTACACACTTAGACATACAGGCAACATCAACGCTTTTCGAGTTATAACTTGTTGTTTATGAAAAACAAGATAATTTCCACGATGCGGGATTTCCTTAAAACGTGGTGTTCTGACAAATTTTGACGAAAGAAAATTCTCCTGTGGGTACTCTTTTGACGCTACACGTTTAGAGGTACACGCCACACCGAATCCTATCGAGTTACCACGTGTTGTTTAGGAGATACAAGCTAATTTTGTACGATGCTTTATTTCTTCTCGTAAAGTGTTTCCAAACTTACGTATTTGTCTTTACTCTGCAACATTGTATTTCTTTATAATGTTGAATTCTTACATGTTCTTGCGAGAGAAAACTTTCCTGTGCATTCTCTTTAGAGGCGACATGCTCACACATACACGCAACACCAAAGCTTTTCGAGTTACAACGTGTTGTTTAGGAAAAACAAGATAATTTTGCACGATGCAGATATCCTTAAAACGTGGTTTTCTGACAAATTTTGACGAAAGAAAGTTCTCCTGTGCATTGTCTTTTGAGGCTACAGGTTTAGACGTACATGCCACACCAAATCTTTTTGAGTTACAACTTGTTGTTTAGGAGATGCAAGTTAATTTTGTACGATGCGTTATTTCTTCTCGTAAAGTGTTTCCAATACATAAGTATTTGTCTTTACTCTGCAACACTGTATTTCCTTATAACGTGGTATTCTTACATATTCTTTCGAGGGAAAACTCTCCTGTGCATTCTCTTTTGGGCTACACGCTTAGACATACACGCAACACCAAAGCTTTTCGAGTTACAACGTGTTGTTTAGGAAAAACAAGATAATTTCGCACGATGCGAGATTTCCATAAAACGTGGTTTTCTGAAAAAATTTGATGAAAGAAAGTTCTCCTGTGGGTTCTCTTTTTTTTTTCTTTTTTTTTTATTCGATATAATTTATTTACATTTCAAATGATTTCCCCTTTTCTAGCCCCCCACTCCCCGAAAGTCCCTTAAGTCCCCTTCTCTTTCCCTGTCCTCCCACTCACCCCTTCCCATTTCCCTGTTCTGGTTTTGCCGAATACTGCTTCACTGAGTCTCTCCAGAACCAGGGGCCAGTCCTCCTTTCTCCTTGTACCTCATTTGATGTGTGGATTATGTTTCGGGTATTCCAGTTTTCTAGGTTAATAACCACATATTAGTGAGTGCATACCATGATTCACCTTTTGAGTCTGGGTTACCTCACTTAGTATGATGTTCTCTAGCTCCATCCATTTGCCTAAGAATTTCATGAATTCATTGTTTCTAATGGCTGAATAGTACTCCATTGTGTAGATATACCACATTTTTTGTATCCACTCTTCTGTTGAGGGATACCTGGGTTCTTTCCAGCATCTGGCAATTATAAATAGGGCTGCTATGAACATAGTAGAGCATGTATCCTTAATATATGGTGGGGAATCCTCTGGGTATATGCCCAGGAGTGGTATAGCAGGATCTTCTGGAAGTGAGGTGCCCAGTTTTCGGAGGAACCGCCAGACTGATTTCCAGAGTGGTTGTACCAATTTGCAGCCCCACCAGCAGTGGAGGAGTGTTCCTCTTTCTCCACACCCTCTCCAACACCTGCTGTCTCCTGAATTTTTAATCTTAGCCATTCTGACTGGTGTAAGATGAAATCTCAGGGTTGTTTTGATTTGCATTTCCCTAATGACTAATGAAGTTGAGCATTTTTTAAGATGCTTCTCCGCCATCCGAAGTTCTTCAGGTGTGAATTCTTTGTTTAACTCTGTACCCCATTTTTTAATAGGATTGTTCGGTTTTCTGGAGTCTAACTTCTTGAGTTCTTTATATATATTGGATATTAGCCCTCTATCTGATGTAGGATTGGTGAAGATCTTTTCCCAATTTGTTGGTTGCCGATTTGTCCTCTTGATGGTGTCCTTTGTCTTACAGAAACTTTGTATCTTTATGAGGTCCCATTTGTCAATTCTTGCTCTTAGAGCATACGCTATTGGTGTTCTGTTCAGAAACTTTCTCCCTGTACCGATGTCCTCAAGGGTCTTCCCCAGTTTCTTTTCTATTAGCTTCAGAGTGTCTGGCTTTATGTGGAGGTCCTTGATCCATTTGGATTTGAGCTTAGTACAAGGAGACAAGGATGGATCAATTCGCATTCTTCTGCATGCTGACCTCCAGTTGAACCAGCACCATTTGTTGAAAAGGCTATCTTTTTTCCATTGGATGTTTTCAGCCTCTTTGTCGAGGATCAAGTGGCCATAGGTGTGTGGTTTCATTTCTGGATCTTCATGGGTTCTCTTTTGAGGCTACACGTTGAGACATACACGTCACACCAAATCCTTTCAAGTTACAATGTGTTGTTTAGGAGATACAAGCTAATTTTGTACGATGCGTTATTTCTTCTCCTAAAGTGTTTCCAATAAGTACTTATTTGTCTTTACTCTGCAAAATTGTATTTCCTTATAACGTGGTATTCTTGCATATTCTTTCGAGAGAAAACTTTGCTGTGCCTTCTCTTTTGAGGCTCCTCACTTACACATACACGCAACACCAAAGATTTTCGAGTTACAACCTGTTATTTAGGAAAAAGAAGATGATTTCGCATGATGCGGGATTTCCTTAAAACGTGGTTTTCTGAAAAATTTTGAAGAAAGAAAATTCTCCTGTGGGTTCTCTTTCGAGGCTACACGTTTAGACGTACATGCCATACCAAATCTTTTCGAGTTACAATGTGTTGTTTAGGAGATACAAGCTAATTTTTTCGATGCGTTAATTCGTCTCGTAAAGTGTTTCCAGTACGTATTTGTCTTTACTCTGCAATATTGTATTTCCTTATAACGTGGTATTCTTACATATTCTTTCGAAATAAAACTATGCTGTGCGTTCTCTTTTGAGGTTACACGCTTAGACACACACGCAACACCAAAGCTTTTCGAGTTACAATGTGTTGTTTAGGAAAAACAAGATAATTTCGCACGATGCGAGATTTCCTTAAAACCTGGTTTCTGACAAATTTTGATGAAAGAAAATTCTCTTGTGGGTTCTCTGTTGAGGCTACACCTTTAGACGTACATGTCACACCAAATCTTTTCGAGTTACAACGTGTTGTTTAGGAGATACAAGCTAATTTTGTACGATGTGTTATTTCTTCTCGTAAAGGGTTTCCAATATGTACTTATTTGTCTTTACTCTGCAAAATTGTATTTCCTTATAACGTGGTATTCTTACATAATCTTTCAAGAGAAAACTCTCCTGTGCCTTCTCTTTTGAGGCTACACGCTTACACATACACGCAACACCAAAGCTTTTCGAGTTACAACATGTTGTTTAGGAAAAAGAAGATGATTTCGCACGATGCGGGATTTCCTTGAAGTGTGGTTTTCTGAAAAATTTTGACGAAAGAAAATTCTCCTGTGGGTTCTCTTTTGAGGCTACACGTTTAGACGAACATGCCACACCAAATCTTTTCGAGTTACAACGTGTTGTTTCGGAGATACAAGCTAATTTTGTAGGATGTGTTAATTATTCTCATAAAGTGTTTCCAAGACTTACATATTTGTCTTTACTCTGCAACACTGTATTTCCTTATAACGTGGTATTCTTACATATTCTTTCGAGAGAAAACTATCCCGTGCTTTCACTTTTGCGGCTACACACTTAGACAAAGAGGCAACACCAAACCTTTTCGAGTTACAATGTGTTGTTTATGAAAAACAAGATAATTTCGCACGATGCAGGATTTCCTTAAAACTTAGTTTTCTGAAAAATTTGACGAAAGAAAATTCTTCAGTGGGTTTTCTTTTGAGGCTACATGTTTAGACGTACACGCCACACCAATTCCTTTCAAGTTACCACGTGTTGTTTAGGAGATACAAGCTAATTTTGTATGATGCGTTATTTCTTCTCGTAAAGTGTTTCCAATATGTACGTATTTGTCTTTACTCTGCAACACTTTATTTCCTTATAACGTGGTATTCTTACATATTCTTTGGAGAGAAAACTCTACTGTGCGTTCTCTTTAGAGGCTACACACTTAGACATACACGCAACGCCAAAGCTTTTCGAGTTACAATGTGCTGTTTAGGAAAAACAAGATAATTTCGCACGATGTGAGATTTCCATAAAACGTGGTTGTCTGAAAAATGTTGACGAAAGAAAGTTCTCCTGTGGATTTTCTTTTGAGGCTACACATGTAGAGGTACGAGCCACACCAAATCTTTTCGAGTAACAACGTGTTGTTTAGGAGATACAAGCTAATTTTGTACGATGCATTATTTCTTCTCTTAAAGTGTTTCCAATACTATTTGTCTTTACTCTGCAACACTGTATTTCCTTATAACGTGGTATTTTTACATATTCTTTCGAGAGAAAACTCTCCTGTGAGTTCTCTTTTGAGGCTACACGCTTAGACATACACGCAACACCAAAGGTTTTCGAGTTAAAACGTGTTGTTTAGGAAAAACAAGATAATTTCGCACGATGCGAGATTTCCTTAAAACGTGGTTTCTGACAAATTTTGATGAAATAAAATTCTCCTGTGGGTTCTCTTTTGAGGCTACACTTTTAGACGTACACGTCACACCAAATCTTTTCAAGTTACAACGTTTTGTTTAGGAGATACAAGGTAATTTTGAACGATGCGTTATTTCTTCTCGTAAAGTGTTTCCAATATGTATTTATTTGTCTTTACTCTGCAAAATTGTATTTCCTTATAACGTGGTATTCTTACATACTCTTTCGAGAGAAAACTCTCCTTTGCCTTCTCTTTTGAGGCTCCACGCTTACACATACACGCAACACCAAAGCTTTTCGAGTTACAACATGTTGTTTAGGAAAAAGAAGATGATTTCGCACGATGCGGGATTTCCTTAAAACGTGATGTTCTGAAAATTTTTGAAGAAATGAAATTCTCCTGTAGGTTCTCTTTTGAGGCTACACGTTTAGACGTACATGCCACACCAAATCTTTTCGAGTTACAACGTGTTGTTTAGGAGATTCAAGCTAATTTTTTACGATGCGTTAATTCTTCTCGTGAAGTGTTTCCAATACGTACGTATTTGTCTTTACTCTGCAACATTGTATTTCCTTATAACGTGGTATTCTTACATATTCTCTCTAGAGAAAACTATCCTGTGCGTTCTCTTTTGAGGTTACACACTTAGACATACACGCAACACCAAAGATTTTTGAGTTATAACATGTTATTTAGGAAAAACAAGATAATTTCGCACGATGCGATATATCCTTAAAACGTGGTTACTGACAAATTTTGATGAAAGAAAATTCTCTTGTGGGTTCCCTTTTGAGGCTACACGCTTAGACGTACACGTCACACCAAATCTTTTCGAGTTACAACGTGTTGTTTAGGAGATACAAGCTAATTTTTTACGATGCGTTATTTCTTCTTGTAAAGTGTTTCCAATATGTACTTATTTGTCTTTACTCTGCAAAATTGTATTTCCTTATAACGTGGTATTCTTACATATTCTTTCAAGAGAGAACTCTCCTGTGCCTTCTCTATTGAGGCTCCACGCTTACACATACACGCAACACCAAAGCTTTTCGAGTTACAACATGTTGCTTAGGAAAAAGAAGATGATTTCGCACGATGCGGGATTTCCTTAAAACGTAGTTTTCTGAAAAATTTTGAAGAAAGAAAATTCTCCTGTGGGTTCTCTTTTGAGGCTACACATTTAGACGTACACGGAACACCAAATCTTTTCGAGTTACAACATGTTGTTTTGGAGATACAAGCTAATTTTGTAAGATGTGTTACTTCTGCTCGTAAAGTTTCCCAATACGTACTTATTTGTCTTTACTCTGCAACACTGTATTTCCTTATAACATGGTATTCTTATATATTCTTTTGAGGGAAACGTCTCCTGTGCGTTCTCTTTTGGGCTACAGTCTTAGACATACACACAACACCAAAGCTTTTCGAGTTACAACGTGTTGTTTATGAAAAAGAAGATAATTTCACACGATGCGGGATTTCCTTAAAACGTGGTTTTCTGACAAATTTTGACGAAAGAAAATTCTCCTGTGGGTTCTCTTTTGAGGCTTCACGTTTAGAAGTGCATGCCACACCAAATCCTTTCGAGTTACCACGTGTTGTTTAGGAGATACAAGCTAATTTTTTACGATGCGTTATTTCTTCTCGTAAAGTGTTTCCAATAAGTAAGTATTTGCCTTTACTCTGAAACACTGTATTTCCTTATAACGTGGTATTCTTACATGTTCTTTGGAGAGAAAAATCTCCTGTGCGTTCTCTTAAGTGGCTACACGCATAGACATACACGCAACACCAAAGCTTTTCGAGTTACAACGTGTTGTTTAGGAAAAACAAGATAATTTCGCATGATGCGCGATTTCCTTAAAACTTGGTTTTCTGACAAATTTTGAACGAAAGAAAATTCTCCCGTTGGTTCTCTTTTGAGGGTACACATTTAGACGTACAAGCCACACCAAATCCTTTCGAGTTATAACGTGTTGTTTAGGAGATACAAGCTAATTTTGTACTATGTGTTATTTCTACTCGTTAAGTTTAAGTGTTTCCAATAAGTATGTATTTGTCTTTACTCTGCAACACTGTATTTCCTTATAATGTGGTATTCCTACATATTCTTTCGGGAGAAAACTCTCCTGTGCGTTCTCTTTTGAGGCTACACGCTTAGACATACACGCAACACCAATGCTTTTCGAGTTACAACATGTTGTTTAGGAAAAACAAGATAATTTCGCACGATGCGGGATTTCCTTAAAACGTGGTTTTTGACAAATTTTGACAAAAGAAAACTCTCCTGTGGGTTCTCTTTTGAGGCTACACGTTTAGACCTACACGCCACACCAAATCTTTTCGAGTTACAGCATGTTGTTTAGGAGATACAAGCTAATTTTACATGATGCGTTATTTCTTCTCGTAAAGTGTTTCCCATAAGTACGTATTTGTCTTTACTCTGCAACACTTTATTTCCTTATAACATGGTTTTCTTACATATTCTTTTGAGAGAAAACTATCCTGTGCGTTCTCTTTGGAGGCTACACGCTTAGACATACACGCAACACCAAAGCTTTTTGAGTTACAACGTGTTGATTAGGAAAAACAAGATAATTACGCACAATGTGCGATTTCCTTAAAACGTGGTTTTCTGACAAATTTTGAGGTTAGAAAATTCTCCTGTGGGTTCTCTTCTGAGGCTACACTCTCAGACGTACATGCCACACCAAATCTTTTTGAGTTACCACGTGTTGTTTCGGAGATACAAGCTAATTTTGTACCATGCGTTATTTCTTCTCATAATGTGTTTCCATTAAGTACGTGTATGTCTTTACTCTGCAGCAATATATTTCCTTATAACGTGGCATTCTTACATATTCTTTCGAGGGAAAACTCTCCTGTGCATTCTCTTTTGAGGCTGCATGCTTAGACATACACGCAACACCAAAGCTTTTCTAGTTACAACGTGTTGTTTAGGAAAAACAAGATAATTTCGCACGATGCGGGATTTCCTTAAAACGTGGTTTTCTGAAAAATTTTGACGAAAGAAAATTCTCCTGTGGGTTCACTTTTGAAGCTACACGTTTAGACGTACAGGCCACACCAAATCTTTGTAAGTTACAACGTGTTGTTTAGGAGATACAAGCTAATTTTGTACTATGCTTTATTTCTTCTCGTAAAGTTTTTCCAATACGCATTTGTCTTTACTCTACAACACTGTGTTTCCTAATAACGTGGTATTCTTACATATTCTTTCGAGACAAAACTCTCCTTTGCATTCTCTTTTGAGGCTACACGCTTAGACATACATGCAACAACAAAGCTTTTCGAGTTACAACGTGTTGTTTCCGAAAAAAAAAGATAATTTCGCACGATGCGGGATTTCCATAAAACGTGGTTTTCTGACAAATTTTGACGAAAGAAAATTCTCCTGTGGGTTCTCTTTTGAGGCTACACGTTTAGATGTACAGGCTACACACCAAATCTTTTTAAGTTACAACGTGTTGTTTAGGAGATACAAGCTAATTTTTTACGATGCGTTATTTCTTCTCCTAAAGTTTTTCCAATACGTATTTGTCTTTACTCTGCAACACTGTGTTTCATAATAACGTGGTATTCTTACATATTCTTTCGAGAAAAAACTCTCCTTTGCATTCTCTTTTGAGGCTACACGCTTAGACATACACGCAACAACAAAGCTTTTTGAGTTACAACATGTTGTTTCGAAAAAACAAGATAATTTCGCACGATGCGGGATTTCCATAAAACGTGGTTTTCTGACAAATTTTGAAGAAAGAAAATTCTCCTGTGGGTTCTCTTTTGAGGCTACACATTTAGACTTACACGCCACACCAAATCCTTTCGAGTTACAACGTGTTGGTTAGGAGATACAAGCTAATTTTTTAAGATGCGTTATTTCTTCTCGTAAAGGTTAAATGTTTCCAATACGTATGTATTTGCCTTTACTCTGCAACACTGTATTTCCTTATAACGTGGTAATCTTGCATATTCTTTCGAGAGAAAAACTCTCCTGTGCGTTCTCTTTAGAGGCTACATGCTTAGACATACACGCAACACCAAAGCTTTTCGAATTACAACCTGTTTTAAGTAAATCCCGCATTGTGCGACATTATCTTGTTTTTCCTACACAACACATTGTAACTCGAAAAGCTTTGGTGTTGCGTGTATGTCTAAACGTGTGGCCTCAAAAGAGAACGCACAGGAGAGTTTTCTCTCGAAAGAATATATAAGAATACCACGTTATAAGGAAATACAGTGTTGCAGAGTAAAGATAATTACGTATGTATTTGAAACACTTTACGAGAAGAAATAACGCATCGTACATAATTAGCTTGTATCTCCTAAACAACACGATGTAACTCGAAAAGATTTGGTGTGGCGTGTACGTCTAAACGTACAGCCTCAAAAGAGAACTCACAGGAGAATTTTCTTTCGTCAAAATTTGTCAGAAAACCACGTTTTATGGAAATTCCGCATCGTGGAAATTATCTTGTTTTTCCTAAACAACACGTTGTAACTCGAAAAGCTTTGGTGCTGCGTGTATGTCTAAGCGTGTAGCCTCAAAAGAGAACACACAAGAGAGTTTTCTCTCGAAAGAATATGTAAGAATACCACGTTATAAGGAAATACAGTGTTGCAGAGTAAAGACAAATAAGTACGTATTGGACACACTTTACGAGAAGAAATAACGCATCTTAAAAAATTAGCTTGTATCTCCTAAATAACACGTTGAAACTCAAAAAGATTTGGTGTGGCGTGTACATCTAAATGTGTAGCCTCAAAAGAGAACCCACAGGAGAATTTTCTTTCGTCAAAATTTGTCAGAAAACCAAGTTTTTTGGAAATCCCGCATCTTGCAAAATTATCTTGTTCTTCCTAAACAACACGGTGTAACTCGAAAAGCTTTGGTGTTGCGTATATGTCTAAGCGTGTAGCCTCAAATGTGAACGCACAGGAGAGTTTTTTCTTGAAAGAATATGTAAGAATACCACATTATAAGGAAATACAGTGTTGCAGAATAAAGACATATACTTACTTATTGGAAACACTTTAGGAGAAGAAATAACGCATCGTACAAAATTAGCTTGTATCTCCTAAACAACACGGTGTAACTTAAAAAGATTTGGTGTGGCCTGTACGTCTAAACGTGTAGCCTCAAAAGAGAACCCATAGAGGAATTTTCCTTGGTCAAAATTTGTCAGAAAACCACTTATTAAGGAAATCCCGCATCGTGCGTAATTATCTTGTTTTTCCTAAACAACACGTTGTAACTTGAAAAGCTTTGGTGTTGCGTGTATGTCTAAGTGCGTAGCCTCAAAGGGGAACGCACAGGAGAGTTTTCTCTCGAAAGAATATGTAAGAATACCGCGTTATAAGGAAATACAGTGAAGCAGAATATAGACAAATACGTACTTATTGGAAACACTTTACGAGAAGAAATAAAGCATCATGCAAAATTAGCTTGTATCTCCTAAAGAACACGTTGTAACTGGAAAAGATTTGGTGTGGTGTGTACGTCTAAACGTGTAGCCTCAAAAGAGAACCCACAGGAGACTTTTCTTTGGTCAAAATTTGTCAAAAACCACTTTTTACGGAAATCCCGCACCGTGCGAAAATATCTTGTTTTTCCTAAACAACACTTTGTAACTCGAAAGGATTTGCTGTTGCGTGTATTTCTAATCGTGTAGCCTCAAAAGAGAATGCACAGGAGAGTTTTCTCCCGAAAGAATATGTAGGAATACCACGTTTTAAGGAAATACAGTGTTGCAGAGTAAAGACAAATACATACTTATTGGAAACACTTAAACTTTACGAGATGAAATAACACATAGTACAAAATTAGCTTGTATCTCCTAAACAACACGTTATAACTCGAAAGGATTTGTTGTCGCGTGTACGTCTAAACGTGTACCCTCAAAAGAGAACCCACAGGAGAATTTTATCCTGTGCGTTCTCTTTTGAGGCTACACGCTTAGACATACACGCAACACCAAAGCTTTTCGAGTTACAACGTGTTGTTTAGGAAAAACAAGATAATTTCGCACGATGCGAGATTTCCTTAAAACCTGGTTTCTGACAAATTTTGATGAAATAAAATTCTCCTGTGGGTTCTCTTTTGAGGCTACACTTTTAGACGTACACGCCACACCAAATCTTTTCGAGTTACAACGTGTTGTTTAGGAGATACAAGCTAATTTTGTACGATGCGTTATTTCTTCTTGTAAGTGTTTCCAATATGTACTTATTTGTCTATACTCTGCAAAATTGTATTTCCGTATAACGTGGTATTCTTACATATTCTTTCGAGAGAAAATTCTCCTGTGCCTTTTCTTTTGAGGCTCCACGCTTACACATACACGAAACACCAATGCTTTTCAAGTTACAACATGTTGTTTAGGAAAAAGAAGATGATTTCACACGATGCGGGATTTCCTTAAAACGTGGTTTTTTGAAAAATTTTGAAGAAAGAAAATTCTCCTGTAGGTTCTCTTTTGAGGCTACACGTTTAGACGTACATGCCACACCAAATCTTTTCGAGTTACGACGTGTTGTTTAGGAGATACAAGCTAATTTTTTAAGATGCGTTAATTCTTCTCGTAAAGTGTTTCCAATACGTACGTATTTGTCTTTACTCTGCAACATTGTATTTCCTTATAACGTGGTATTCTTACATATTCTTTCAAGAGAAAACTATCCTGTGCATTCTCTTTTGAGGTTACACACTTAGACATACAGGCAACATCAAAGCTTTTTGAGTTATAACGTGTTATTTAGGAAAAACAAGATAATTTCGCACGATGCGAGATTTCCTTAAAACGTGGTTTCTGACAAATTTTGATGAAAGAAAAGTCTCTTGTGGGTTCCCTTTTGAGGCTACACGCTTAGACATACACGTCACACCAAATCTTTTCGAGTTACAACGTGTTGTTTAGGAGATACAAGCTACTTTTTTACGATGCGTTATTTCTTCTTGTAAAGTCATTCCAATATGTACTTATTTGTCTTTACTCTGCAAAATTGTATTTCCTTATAACGTGGTATTCTTATATAATCTTTCGAGAGAAAACTCTCCTGTGCCTTCTCTTTTGAGGCTTCATGCTTACACATACACGCAACACCAAAGCTTTTCGAGTTACAACATGTTGTTTAGGAAAAAGAAGATGATTTCGCACGATGCAGGATTTCCTTAAAACGTGGTTTTCTGAAAAATTTTGACGAAAGAAAATTCTCCTGTGGGTTCTCTTTTGAGGCTACACGTTTAGACGTACACGGCACACCAAATCTTTTCGAGTTACCACGTGTTGTTTCGGAGATACAAGCTAATTTTGTAAGATGTGTTACTTCTGCTCGTAAAGTTTTCCAATAAGTACTTATTTGTCTTAACTCTACAACAGTGTATTTCCTTATAACGTTGTATTATTACATATTCTTTCGAGAGAAAACTCTCCTGTGCGTTCTCTTTAGAGGCTACACGCTTAGACATACACGCAACGCCAAAGCTTTTCGAGTTACAATGTGTCGTTTAGGAAATACAAGATAATTTTGCACGATGCGAGATTTCCATAAAACGTGGTTGTCTGAAAAATTTTGACGAAAGAAAGTTATCCTGTGGGTTCTCTTTTGAGGCTACACGTGTAGAGGTACGAGCCACACCAAATCTTTTCGAGTTACAACGTGTTGTTTAGGAGATACAAGCTAATTTTGTACGATGTGTTATTTCTTCTCTTAAAGTGTTTCCAATACGTACGTAGTTGTCTTTACTCTGCAACACTTTATTTCCTTATAACGTGGTATTCTTACATATTCTTTCGAGAGAAAACTCTCCTGTGCGTTCTCTTTTGAGGCTACATGCTTAGACATACACGCAACACCAAAGCTTTTCAAGTTACAACGTGTTGTTTAGGAAAAACAAGATAATTTCGCACGATGCGAGATTTCCTTAAAACGTGGTTTCTGACAAATTTTGATGAAAGAAAATTCTCCTGTGTGTTCTCGTTTGAGGCTACACTTTTAGACGTACACGTCACACCAAATCCTTTCGAGTTACAACGTGTTGTTTAGGAGATACAAGATAATTTTGTAAGATGTGTTATTTCTTCTCGTAAAGTGTTTCCAATATGTACTTATTTGTCTTTACTCTGCAAAATTGTATTTCCTTATAACGTGGTATTCTTACATATTCTTTGGAGTGAAAACTCTCCAGTGCCTTCTCTTTTGAGGCTCCACGCTTACACATACACGCAACACCATAGCTTTTCGAGTTACAACATGTTGTTTAGGAAAAAGAAGACGATTTCGCACGATGCGGGATTTCCTTAAAATGTGGTTTTCTGAAAAATTTTGAATAAAGAAAATTCTCCTGTGGGTTCTCTTTTGAGGCTACACGTTTAGACGTACACGCCACACCAAATCCTTTCAAGTTACCACGTGTTGTTTAGGAGATACAAGCTAATTTTGTACGAAGCATTATTTCTTCTCGTAAAGTGTTTCCAATACGTACTTATTTGTCTTTAATCTGCTACACTGTATTTCCTTATAACATGGTATTCTTACATATTATTTCGAGGGAAAACTCTCCTGTGCGTTCTCTTTTGAGGGGACACGCTTAGACAAACATGCAACGCCAAAGCTTTTCGAGTTACAATGTGTTGTTTAGGAAAAACAAGATAATTTAGCACGATGCGAGATTTCCATAAAACGTGGTTTTCTGAAAAATTTTGACGAAAGAAAGTTCTCCTGTGGGTTCTCTTTTGAGGCTACACGTGTAGAGGTACGAGCCACACCAAATCTTTTCGAATTACAACGTGTTGTTTAGGAGATATAAGCTAATTTTTTACGATGCGTTAATTCTTCTTATAAAGTGTTTCCAATAAGTACATATTTGTCTTTACACTGCAGCATTATATTTCCTTATAACGTGGTATTCTTACATATTCCTTCGAGAGAAAACTATCCTGTGCGTTCCCTTTTGAGGCTACACACTTAGACATACAGGCAACACCAAAGCTTTTCGAGTTACAACGTGTTGTTTATGGAAAACAATATAATTTTGTACGATGCGGGATTTCCTTAAAACGTGGTTTTCTGACAAATTTTGACGAAAGAAAATTCTCCTGTGGCTTCTGTTTTGAGGCTACACGTTTAGACGTGCACGCCACACCAAATCCTTCCGAGTTACAACATGTTGTTTAAGAGATACAAGCTAATTTTGTATGATGCGTTATTTCTTTTCGTAAAGTGGTTCCAATACATATGTATTTGTCTTTACTCTGCAACACTGTATTTCCTTATAACGTTGTATTCTTACATGTTCTTTCGAGAGAAAACTCTCCTGTGCATTCTCTTTAGAGGCTACATGCTCAGACATACACGCAACACCAAAGCTTTTCGAGGTACAACGTGTTGTTTAGGAAAAAAAAGATAATTTTGCACGAAGCGGGATTTCCTTAAAACGTGGTTTTCTGACAAATTTTGACGAAAGAAAGTTCTCCTGTAGGGTCTCTTTTGAGGCTACACGTGTAGACGTACGAGCCACACCAAATATTTTTCAGTTACAACGTGTTGTTTAGGAGACACAAGCAAATATTGCATGATGCGTTATTTCTTCTCGTAAAGTGTTTCCAATACGTACATATTTGTCTTTACTCTGCAACACTGTATTTCCTTATAACATGGTATTCTTACATATTTTTTCGAGGGAAAACTCTCCTGTGCATTCTCTTTTGAGGCTACACGATTAGACAAACACGCAACACCAAAGCTTTTCGAGTTACAACGTGTTGTTTAGGAAAAAGAAGATGATTTCGCATGATGCGGGATTTCCTAAAAACCTGGTTTTCTGAAAAATTTTGACGAAAGAAAATTCTCCTGTGGGTTCACTTTTGAGGCTACATATTTAGACGTACACGTCACACCAAATCTTTTCGAGTTACATTGTGTTGTTTAGGAGATACAAGCTAATTTTTTATAATGCGTTAATTCTCGTAAAGTGTTTCCAATACGTACGTGTTTGTCTTTACTCTGCAACACTGTATTTCCTTATAATGTGGTATTCTTACATATTCTTTTGAGAGAAAACTATCCTGTGCATTCCCTTTTGAGGCTAAACACTTAGACATACAGGCAACACCAAAGCTTTTTGAGTTACAACGTGTTGTTTATAAAAAACAAGATACTTTCGCACGATGCCGGATTTCCTTAAAACATGGTTTTCTGACAAATTTTGACGAAAGAAAATTATTCTTTTGGTTCTCTTTTGAGGCTTCACGTTTCGACGTGCACGTCACACCTAATCCTTTCGTGTTACCACGTGTTGTTTAGGACATACAAGCTAATTTTGTACGATGCTTTATTTCTTCTCGTAAAGTGTTTCCAATACGTACGTATTTGTCTTTACTCTGCAACACTGTATTTCCTTATAACGTGGTATTCTTACACATTCTTTCGAGAGAAAACTATCCTGTGCGTTCCCTTTTGAGGCTACACACTTAGACATACAGGCAACACCAAAGCTTGTCAAGTTACAACGTGTTGTTTATGAAAAAGAAGATAATTTCGCACGATGCGTGATTTCCTTAAAACTTGGTGTTCTGACAAATTTTGACGAAAGAAAATTCTCCTGTGGGTTCTCTTTTGAGGCTACACGTTTAGACGTGCACGCCACACCATATCCTTTTGAATTACCACGTGTTGTTTAGGAGATACAAGCTAATTTTGTACGATGCATTATTTATTCTCGTAAAGTGTTTCCAATATTTACGTATTTGTCTTTACTCTGCAACACTGTATTTCCTAATAACATTGTATTCTTACATGTTCTTTCGAGAGAAAACTCTCCGGTGCGTTCTCTTTAGAGGCTACACGCTTAGACATACACGCAACACCAAAGCTTTTCGAGTTACAACGTGTTGTTTAGGAAAAACAGGATAATTTTGCACGATGCGGGATATCCTTAAAACGTGGTTTTCTGACAAATTTTGACGAAAGAAAGTTCTCCTGTGCGTTGTCTTTTGAGGCTACAGGTTTAGACGTACACGCCACACCAAATCTTTTCGAGTTACAACTTGTTGTTTAGGAGATACAAGCAAATTTTGTTCGATGCGTTATTTCTTCTTGTAAAGTGTGTCCAATATGTACTTAATTGTCTTTACTCTGCAACATTGTATTTCCTTATAACGTGATATTCTTACATATTCTTTCGAGGAAAAACTCTCCTGTGCGTTCTCTTTTGGGCTACACGCTTAGACATACACGCAGCACCAAAGCTTTTCGAGTTACAACGTGTTGTTTAGGAAAAACAAGATAATTTCGCACAATGCAGGACTTCCTTAAAACGTGGTTTTCTGAAAAAATTTTGACCAAAGAAAATTCTCCTGTGGGTTCTCTTTTGATGCTACACGTTTAGATGTAAACACCACACCAAATCTTTTTGAGTTACAACGTGTTGTTTACACCAAAGCTTTTCGAGTTACAACGTGTTGTTTAGGAAAAACAAGATAATTTCGCACGATGCGGGATTTCCTTAAAACGTGGTTTTCTGACATATTTTGACGAAAGAAAATTCTCCTGTAGGTTCTCTTTTGAGGCTACACGTTTCAACGTACATGCCACACAAAATCTTTTCGCGTTACAATGTGTTGTTTAGGAAATACAAGCTAATTTTGTACGATGTATCATTCCTTCTCGTAAAGTGTTTCCAATATGTATGTATCTGTCTTTACTCTGCAACACTGTATGTCCTTATAACGTGGTATTCTTACATATTCTTTCGAGAGAATACTCTCTTGTGCGTTCTCTTTTGAGGCTACACGCTTCGACATACATGCAAAACCAAAGCTTTTCGAGTTACAACGTGTTGTTTAGGAAAAACCAGATAATTTCACACGATGCAGGATTTCCTTAAAACGTGGTTTTCTGAAAAAATTTTGACGAAAGAAAATTCTCCTGTGGGTTCTCTTTTGAGGCTACACCTTTAGATGTAAACACCACACCAAATCCTTTCGAGTTACTACGTGTTGTTTAGGAGATACAAGCTAATTTTTTCCCATGCATTATTTCTTCTCGTAAAGTGTTTCAAATACGTACATAATTGTCTTTACTCTGTAACACTGTTTTTCCATATAACGTAGTATTCCTACATATTCTTTCGAGAGAAAACTCTCCTGTGCGTTCTCTTTTGAGGCTACATTCTTAGACATACACCCAATACCAAAGCTTTTTGAGTTACAACGTGTTGTTTAGGAAAAACAAGATAATTTCGCACGATGTGGGATTTCCTTAAAACGTGGTTTTCTGACAAATTTTGACCAAAGAAAATTCTACTGTGGGTTCTCTTATAAGGCTACACTTTTAGACGTACACGCCACACCAAATCTTTTCGAGTTATGACGTGTTGTTTAGGAGAAACAAGCTAATTTTGTACGATGCAATATTTTGTCTGGTAAAGTGTTTCCAATACATATGTAATTGTCTTTATTCTGCAACACTGTATTTCCTTATAACTTGGTATTCTTACATATTCTTTCGAGAGAAAACTCTCCTGTGCATTCTCTTTTGAGGCTACACGCTTAGACTTACACGCTACACCAAAGCTTTTCGAGTTACAACTTGTTGTTTAGGAAAAACAAGATAATTTCGCACGATGCGGGATTACCTTAAAATGTGGTTTTCTGACAAATTTTGACCAAAGAAAATTCTCCAGTGTATTCTCTTTAGATGCTACACGTTTAGAGGTACATGCCACACCAAATCTTTTCGAGTTACAACGTGCTTTTTAGTAAATACAAGCTAATTTTGTATGATGCATTATTTCTTCTCGTAAAGTGTTTCCAATATGTATGCATCTGTCTTTACTCTGCAACACTGTATTTCCTTATAACGTGGTATTCTTTCATATTCTTTCTAGAGAAAACTCTCCTGTGCGTTCTCTTTTGAGGCTACACGCTTAGACATACACGCAGAACCAAAGCTATTTGAGTCACAACGTGTTGTTTAGGAAAAACAAGATAATTTCGCACGATGGGGGATTTCCTTAATACGTGGTTTTCTGACAAATTTTGACGAAAGAAAATTCTCCTGTGGGTTCTCTTTTGAGGCTACACGCCACACCAGATCTTTTCGAGTTACAACGCGTTGTTTAGGAGATACAAGCTAATTTTGTACGATGCGTTATTTCTTCTCGTAAAGTGTTTCCAATACTATTTGTCTTTACTCTGCAACACTGTATTTCCTTATAACGTGGTATTCTTATATATTCTTTCGAGAGAAAACTCTCCTGTGCTTTCTCTTTGAGCTGACACGTTTAGACATACACGCAACACCAAAGCTTTTCGAGTTAAAACGTGTTGTTAGGGAAACACAAGATAATTTTGCACGATGCGGGATTTCCTTAAAACGTGGTTTTCTGACAAATTTTGACGAAAGAAAATTCTCCTGTGGGTTCTCTTTTGAGGCTACACATTTCAACGTACACGCCACACCAAATCTTTTCGAGTTACAGCGTGTTGTTTAGGAAATACAAGCTAATTTTGTACGATGTATTATTCCTTCTCGTAAAGTGTTTCCAATACGTATGTATCTGTCTTTACTCTGCAACACTGTATTTCCTTATAACGTGGTATTCTTACATATTCTTTCGAGAGAATACTCTACTGTGCATTCTCTTTTGAGGCTACACGCTTAGACATACACGCAACACCAAAGCTTTTCGAGTTACAACGTGTTGTTTAGCAAAAACAAAATAATTTCGCACGATGCGGGATTTCCTTAAAACGTGGTTTTCTGAAAAAATTTTGATGAAAGAAAATACTCCTGTGGGTTCTCTTTTGAGGCTACACGTTTAGATGTAAACACCACATCAAATCCTTTTGAGTCACAACGTGTTGTTTAGGAGATACAAGCTAATTTTATACCATGCGTTATTTCTTCTCGTAAAGTGTTTCCAATACGTACATATTTGTCTTTACTCTGCAACACTGTATTTCCATATATCGTGGTTTTCTTACATATTCTTTCGAGAGAAACCTCTCCTGTGCGTTCTCTTTTGAGGCTACATGCTTAGACATACACGCAACACCAAAGCTTTTCGAGTTACAACGTGTTGTTTTGGAAAAACAAAATAATTTCTCACGATGCGGGATTTCCTTAAAACGTGGTTTTCTGAAAAATTTTGACGAAAGAAAATACTCCTGTGGGTTCTCTTTTGAGGCTACACGTTTAGACGTACACGCCACACGAAATCCTTTTGAGTCACAACGTGTTGTTTAGGAGATACAAGCTAATTTTGTAGATGCGTTATTTCTTCTCGTTAAGTGTTTCCTATACGTACATATTTGTCTTTACTCTGCAACACTGTATTTCCATATATCGTGGTTTTCTTACATATTCTTTCGAGAGAAACCTCTCCTGTGCGTTCTCTTTTGAGGCTACATGCTTAGACATACACGCAACACCAAAGCTTGTCGAGTTACAACGTGATGTTTTGGAAAAACAAAATAATTTCGCACGATGCGGGATTTCCTTAAAACGTGGTTGTCTGACAAATTTTGACGAAAGAAAATTCTCCTGTGGGTTCTCTTTTGAGGCTACATGTTTAGACGTACACGCCACATGAAATCTTTTCCAGTTACAACGTGTTGTTTAGGAGATACAAGCTAATTTTGTAGATGCGTTATTTCTTCTCGTTAAATGTTTCCAATACGTATGTATTTGTCTTTACTCTGCAACACTGTATTACCTTATAACGTGGTATTCTTACATATTCTTTCGAGAGAAAACTCTCCTGTGCATTCTCTTTAGAGGCCACACGTTTAGACATACACGCAACCCAAAAGCTTTTCGAGTTACAACGTGTTGTTTAGGAAAAACAAGATAATTTCGCATGATGCAGGATTTCCTTAAAACGTGGTTTTCTCAAAAAATTTTGACGAAAGAAAATTCTCCTGTGGGTTCTCTTTTGAGGCTACACGTTTAGATGTAAACACCACACCAAACCTTTTCGAGTTACAACGTGTTGTTTAGGAGATACAAGCTAATTTTTTACCATGCGTTATTTCTTCTCATAAAGTGTTTCCAATATATACATATTGGTCTTTACTCTGCAACACTGTATTTCCAAATAACGTGGTATTCTTACATATTCTTTCGAGAGAAAACTCTCCTGTGCATTCTCTTCTGAGGCTACATGCTTAGACATACACGCAACACCAAAGCTTTTCGAGTAAGAACGTGTTGTTTAGGAATAACAAGATAATTTCGCACGATGAGGGATTTCCTTAAAACGTGGTTTTCTGACAAATTTTGACGAAAGAAAATTCTCCTGTGGGTTCCCTTTTGGGGCTACATGTTTAGACGTACACGCCACACCAAATCTTTTCGAGTTACAACGTGTTGTTTAGGAGATACAAGCTAATTTTGTACGATACATTATTTCTTCTCGTAAAGTGTTTCCAATAAGTACCTATTTGTCTTTACTCTGCAACACTGTATTTCCTTATAACGTGGTATTCTTACATATTCTTTCAAGAGAAAACTCTTCTGTGCGTTCTCTTCTGAGGCTACACGCTTAGACATACACGCAACACAAAAGCTTTTTGAGTTACAACGTGTTGTTTAGGAAAAACAAGATAATTTTGCACGATGCGGGATTTCCTTAAAAGGTGGTTTTCTGACAAATTTTGACGAAAGAAAATTCTCCTGTGGGTTCTTTTTTGAGGCTACACGTTTAGATGTAAACACGACACCAAATCTTTTCGAGTTTCAACGTGTTGTTGAGGAGGTACAAGCTAATTTTTTACCATGAGTTTTTTCCTCTCGTAAAGTGTTTCCATACGTACATATTTGTCTTTACTCTGCAACACTGTATTTCCATATAACGTGGTATTCTTATATATTCTTTCGAGAGAAAACTCCCCTGTGCGTTCTCTTTTGAGGCTACACGCTTAGACATACACGCAACACCAAAACTTTTCGAGGTACAAGGTATTGTTTAGGAAAAACAAGATAATTTCACACGATGCAGGATTTCCATAAAACGTGGTTTTCTGG
The DNA here is from genome assembly GCF_947179515.1 of Apodemus sylvaticus. Taxonomy (NCBI): domain Eukaryota; kingdom Metazoa; phylum Chordata; class Mammalia; order Rodentia; family Muridae; genus Apodemus; species Apodemus sylvaticus. The sequence goes on from NW_026263241.1 coordinate 122,627, forward strand.
AAAATTTTGACGAAAGAAAATTCTCCTGTGGGTTCACTTTTGAGGCTACACGTTTATATGTAAACGCCACAACAAATCTTTTCGAGTTACAACGTGTTGTTTAGGAGATACAAGCTAATTTTTTACCATGCGAGAAGAAATACCGAATGTTGCAGAGTAAAGACAAATACATAAGTATTGGAAACACTTTATGAGAAGAAATAATGCATCGTACAAAATTAGCTTGTATCTCCTAAACAACACGTTGTAACTCGAAAAGAATTGGTGTGGCATGTATGTCTAAAGGTGTAGCCTCAAATGAGAACCCACAGGAGAATTTTCTTTCGTCAAAATTTTTCAGAAAACCACGTTTTAAGGAAATCCCGCATCATGCCAAATCATCTTCTTTTTCCTAAACAACATGTTTTAACTCGAAAAGCTTTGGTGTTGCGTGTAGGTCTAAGCGTGGAACCTCAAAAGAGAAGGCACAGGAGAGTTTTCTCTCGAAAGAACACGTAAGAATTCAACGTTATAAGGAAATACAGTGTTGAAGAGTAAAGACAAATACATATGTATTGGAAACACTTTGCAAGAAGAAATAACGCATCGTACAAAATTAGCTTGTATCTCCTAAACAACACGTTGTAACTCGAAAAAGATTTGGTGTGACGTGTACGTCTAAACGTGTAGCCTCAAAAGAGAACCGACAGGAGAATTTTCTTTCATCAAAATTTGTCAGAAACCACGTTTTAAGGAAATCTCGCATCGTACGAAACTATCTTGTTTTCCCTAAACAACACGTTGTAACTCGAAAAGCTCTGGCGTTATGTGTATGTCTAAGCATGTAGCCTCAAAGGAGAACGCACAGGAGAGTTTTCTCTCAAAAGAATATGTAAGAATACCAAGTTATAAGGAAATACAGTGTTGCAGAGTAAAGACAAACACGTACGTATTGGAAACACTTTACGAGAAGAATTAAAGCACAGTACAAAATTAGCTTGTATTTCCTAAACAACACGTTGTAACTCGAAAAGATTTGGTGTGGCGTGTACGTCTAAACGTGTACCCTCAAAAGAGAACCCACAGGAGAATTTTCTTTCGTTAAAATTTTTCAGAAAACCACGTTTTAAGGAAATCCCGCATGGTGCCAAATCATCTTCTTTTTCCTAAACAACACGTTGTAACTCGAAAAGCTTTGGTGTTGCCTGTATGTCTAAGCGTGGAGCCTCAAAAGAGAACGCACAGGAGAGTTTTCTCTCGAAAGAATATGTAAGAATACCACGTTATAAAGAAATACAATTTTGCAGAGTAAAGGCAATTAAGTACATATTGGAATCACTTTACGAGAAGTAATAACGCATCGTACAAAATAGCTTGTATCTCCTAAACAACACGTTGTAACTCGAAAAGATTTGGTGTGACGTGTACGTCTAAACGTGTAGCCCCAAAAGAGAACCCACAGGAGAATTTTCTTTCATCAAAATTTGTCAGAAACCACGTTTTATGGAAATCTCGCATCGAGCGAAATTATCTATTTTTTCCTAAACAACACGTTTTAACTCGAAAAGCTCTGGTGTTGCGTGTTTGTCTAAGCATGTAGCCTCAAAAGAGAACACACAGGAGAGTTTCTCTCGAAAGAATATGTAAGAATACCACGTTATAAGGAAATACAGTGTTGCAGAGTAAAGAGAAACAGGTACGTATTGGAAACACTTTACGAGAATAATTAATGCATAGTACAAAATTAGGTTGTATCTCCTAAACAACAAGTTGTAACTCGAAACTTTTGGTGTGGTGTGTACGTCTAAACGTGTAGCCTCAAAAGAGAACCCACAGGAGAATTTTCTTTCTTCAAAATTTTTCAGAAAACCACGTTTTAAGGAAATTCCGCATCGTGCGAAATCACCTTCTTTTTCCTAAACAACATGTTGTAACTAGAAAAGCATTGGTGTTGCGTGTATGTGTAAGCGTGGAGCCTCAAAAGAGAAGGCACAGGAGAGTTTTCTCTTGAGAGAATATGTAAGAATACCACGTTATAAGGAAATACAATTTTGCAGAGTAAAGACAAATAAGTACATATTGGAAACACTTTAGGAGAAGAATTAACGCATCGTACAAAATTAGCTTGTATCTCCAAAACAACACATTGTAACTCGAAAAGATTTGGTGTGGCGTGTTCATTTAAACATGTAGCCTCAAAAGAGAACCCACAGGAGAATTTTCTTTCTTCAAAATTTGTCAGAAAACCACGTTTTAAGGAAATCCCGTATCGTGCGAAATCATCTTCTTTTTGCTAAACAAAACGTTATACCTCGAAAAGCTTTGGTGTTGCGTGTATGTGTAAGCATGGAGCCTCTAAAGAGAACGCACAGGAGAGTTTTCTCTCGAAAGAACATGTAAGAATACAACGTTATAAGGAAATACAGTGTTGCAGAGTAAAGACAAATACGTAAGTATTGGAAAAATTTACGAGAAGAAATATTGCATCGTACAAAATTTGCTTGTATCTCCTAAACAACAAGTGGTAATTCGAAAGGATTTGGTGTGGTGTGTACGTCTAAACGTGTAGCCTCAAAAGAGAAAGCACAGGAGAATTTTCTTTCTTCAAAATTTGTCAGAAAACCACGTTTTAAGGAAATCCCGCATCGTGCGAAATTATCTTGTTTTTCATAAACAACACGTTGTACCTCGAAAAGCTTTGGTGTTGCCTGTATATCTAAGTGTGTAGCCTCAAAAGGGAACGCACAGGATAGATTTCTCTCGAAAGAATATGTAAGAATACCACGTTATAAGGAAATACAGTGTGGCAGAGTAAAGACAAATACTTACATATTGGAAAAACTTTACGAGAAGAATTAACGCATAGTACAAAATTAGCTTGAATCTCCTAAACAACACATTGTTACTCGAAAAGATTTGCTGTAGCGTGCACGTCTAAACGTGTAGCCTCAAAAGAGAACCCACAGGAGAATTTTCTTTCGTCAAAATTTTTCAGAAAACCACGTTTTAAGGAAATCCCGCATTGTGCGAAATCATCTTTTTCCTAAACAACATGTTGTAACTCGAAAAGCTTAGGTGTTGCGTGTATGTCTAAGTGTGGAGCCTGAAAAGAGAAGGCACAGAAGAGTTTTCTCTCGAAAGAATATGTAAGAATACCACATTATAAGGAAATACAATTTTGCAGAGTAAAGACAAATAAGTACAAATTGGAAATATTTTACGGGAAGAAATAACGCATCGTATAAAATTAGCTTGTATCTCCTAAACAACACGTTGTAACTCGAAAAGATTTGGTGTGAGGTGTACGTCTAAACGTGTAGCCTCAAAAGAGAACCCACAGGAGAATTTTCTTTCATCAAAATTTGTCAGAAACCACGTTTTAAGGAAATCCCGTATCGTGCGAAATTATCTTATTTTTCCTAAACAACACATTGTAACTCGAAAAGCTTTGATGTTGCGTGTATGTGTAAGCATGGAGCCTCTAAAGAGAACACCCAGGAGAGTTTTCTCTCGAAAGAACATGTAAGAATACTACGTTATAAGGAAATACAGTGTTGCAGAGTAAAGACAAATACGTACGTATTGGAAACACTTTAAGAGAAGAAATATTGCATCGTACAAAATTTGCTTGTATCTCCTAAACAACACGTTGGAACTCGAAAAGATTTGGTGAGGCTCGTACGTCTACACGTGCAGCCTCAAAAGAGAACCCACAGGAGAATTTTCTTTCTTCAAAATTTGTCAGAAAACCATGTTTTAAGGAAATCCCGCATCGTGCGAAATTATCTTGTTTTTCATAAACAACACGTTGTACCTCGAAAAGCTTTGGTGTTGCCTGTATATCTAAGTGTGTAGCCTCAAAAGGGAACGCACAGTATAATTTTCTCTCGAAAGAATATGTAAGAATACCACGTTATAAGGAAATACAGTGTTGCAGAGTAAAGACAAATACTTACATATTGGAAAAACTTTACGAGAAGAATTAACGCATAGTACAAAATTAGCTTGAATCTCCTAAACAACACATTGTTACTCGAAAAGATTTGCTGTAGCGTGTACGTCTAAACGTGTAGCCTCAAAAGAGAACCCACAGGAGAATTTTCTTTCGTCAAAATTTTTCAGAAAAACACGTTTTAAGGAAATCCCGCATTGTGCGAAATCATCTTTTTCCTAAACAACATGTTGTAACTCGAAAAGCTTAGGTGTTGCGTGTATGTCTAAGTGTGGAGCCTGAAAAGAGAAGGCACAGAAGAGTTTTCTCTCGAAAGAATATGTAAGAATACCACATTATAAGGAAATACAATTTTGCAGAGTAAAGACAAATAAGTACAAATTGGAAATATTTTACGGGAAGAAATAACGCATCGTACAAAGTTAGCTTGTATCTCCTACACAACACGTTGTAACTCGAAAAGATTTGGTGTGAGGTGTACGTCTAAACGTGTAGCCTCAAAAGAGAACCCACAGGAGAATTTTCTTTCATCAAAATTTGTCAGAAACCACGTTTTAAGGAAATCTCGCATCGTGCGAAATTATCTTATTTTTCCTAAACAACACATTGTAACTCGAAAACCTTTGCTGTTGCGTGTATGTCTAAGCATGTAGCCTCAAAAGAGAACACCCAGGAGAGTTTTCTCTCGAAAGAATATGTAAGAATACTACGTTATAAGGAAATACAGTGTTGCAGAGTAAAGACAAATACGTACGTATTGGAAACACTTTAAGAGAAGAAATAACGTGTCGTACAAAATTAGCTTGTATCTCCTAAACAACACGTTGGAACTCGAAAAGATTTGGTGAGGCTCGTACGTCTACACGTGCAGCCTCAAAAGAGAACCCACAGGAGAATTTTCTTTCTTCAAAATTTGTCAGAAAACCATGTTTTAAGGAAATCCCGCATCGTGCGAAATTATCTTGTTTTTCATAAACAACACGTTGTACCTCGAAAAGCTTTGGTGTTGCCTGTATATCTAAGTGTGTAGCCTCAAAAGGGAACGCACAGTATAGTTTTCTCTCGAAAGAATATGTAAGAATACCACGTTATAAGGAAATACAGTGTTGCAGAGTAAAGACAAATACTTACATATTGGAAAAACTTTACGAGAAGAATTAACGCATAGTACAAAATTAGCTTGAATCTCCTAAACAACACATTGTTACTCGAAAAGATTTGCTGTAGCGTGTACGTCTAAACATGTAGCCTCAAAAGAGAACCCACAGGAAAATTTTCTTTCGTCAAAATTTTTCAGAAAACCACGTTTTAAGGAAATCCCGCATCGTGCGAAATCATCTTTTTCCTAAACAACATGTTTTAACTCGAAAAGCTTTGGTGTTGCGTGTATGTCTAAGTGTGGAGCCTGAAAAGAGAAGGCACAGAAGAGTTTTCTCTCGAAAGAATATGTAAGATTACCACATTGTAAGGAAATAAAATTTTGCAGAGTAAAGGCAAATAAGTACAAATTGGAAATATTTTACGGGATGAAATAACGCATCGTACAAAATTAGCTTGTATCTCCTAAACAACACGTTGTAACTCGAAAAGATTTGGTGTGAGGTGTATGTCTAAACGTGTAGCCTCAAAAGAGAACCGACAGGAGAATTTTCTTTCATCAAAATTTGTCAGAAACCACGTTTAAGGAAATCTCGCATCGTGCGAAATTATCTTATTTTTCCTAAACAACACATTGTAACTCGAAAACCTTTGCTGTTGCGTGTATGTGTAAGCATGTAGCCTCAAAAGAGAACACCCAGGAGAGTTTTCTCTCGAAAGAATATGTAAGAATACTACGTTATAAGGAATTACAGTGTTGCAGAGTAAAGACAAATACGTACGTATTGGAAACACTTTAAGAGAAGAAATAACGTGTCGTACAAAATTAGCTTGTATCTCCTAAAAAACACGTTGGAACTCGAAAAGATTTGGTGAGGCTCGTACGTCTACACGTGTAGCCTCAAAAGAGAACCCACAGGAGAACTTTCTTTCGTCAAAATTTGTCAGAAAACCACGTTTTAAGGAAATCCCGCATCGTGCAATATTATCTTGTTTTTCCTAAACAACACGTTGTAACTCGAAAAGCTTTGGTGTTGCGTGTATGTCTAAGCGTGTAGCCTCTAAAGAGAACGCACAGGAGAGTTTTCTCTCGAAAGAACATGTAAGAATACAACGTTATAAGAAAATACAGTTTTGCAGTGTAAAGACAAATACGTATGTATTGGAAACACTTTACGAGAAGAAATAATGCATCTTACAAAATTATCTTGTATCTCCTAAACAACACGTGGTATCTCGAAAGGATTTGGTGTTGTGTGTACGTCTAAACGTGTAGCCTCAAAAGAGAACCCACAGGAGAATTTTCTTTCGTCAAAATTTGTCAGAAAACCACGATTTAAGGAAATCCCGCAAGGTGCAATATTATCTTCTTTTTCGTAAACAACACGTTGTAACTCGATATGCTTTGGTGTTGCCTGTATGTCTAAGTGTGTAGCCTCAAAAGGGAATGCCCAGGATAGTTTTCTCTAGTAAGAATACCTAAGAATACCACATTATAATGAAATACAGTATTGCAGAGTAAAGACAAATACATACGTATTGGAATCACTTAATGAGAAGAATTAACGCATCGAACAAAATTAGCTTGTATCTCCTAAACAACACATTGTAACTCGAAAAGATTTGATGTGGCGTGTACGTCTAAACGTGTAGCCTCAAAAGAGAACCCACAGGAGAATTTTCTTTCGTTAACATTTTTCAGAAAACCACGTATTAAGGAAATCCCGCATCGTGCGAAATCATCTTCTTTTTCCTAAACAACATGTTGTAACTCGAAAAGCTTTAGTGTTGCGTGTATGTCTAAGCGTGGAGCCTCAATAGAGAAGGCACAGGAGAGTTTTCTTTCAAAAGAATAGGTAAGAATACCACGTTATAAGGAAATACAGTGTTGTAGAGTCAACAAAAATACATATGTATTGGAAACACTTTAGGAGAAGAAGTAACGCATCATACAAAATTAGCTTGTATCTCCTAAACAACACGTTATAACTCGAAAAGATTTGGTGTGACGTGTACGTCTAAACGTGTAGCCTCAAAAGAGAACCCACAGGAGAATTTTCTTTCATCAAAATTTGTCAGAAACCACGTTTTAAGAAAATCTCGCATCGTGCGAAATTATCTTGTTTTTCCAAACAACACGTTGTAAATCGAAAAGCTTTGGGGTTGCGTGTATTTCTAAGCGTGTAGCCTCAAAAGAGAACGCACAGAAAAGTTTTCTCTCGAAAGAATATGTAGGAATACCACGTTATAAGGAAATACGGTGTGGCAGAGTAAAGACAACGAAGTACGTATTGGAAACACTTTAAGAGAAGAAATAATGCATCGTACAAAATTAGCTTGTATCTCCTAAACAACACGTTGTAACTCGAAAAGATTTGGTGTGGCTCGTACCTCTACACGTGTAGCCTCAAAAGAGAACCCACAGGAAAACTTTTTTCGTCAAAATTTTTCAGAAAACCACGTTTTATGGAAATCTCGCATCGTGCGAAATAATCTTGTTTTTCCTAAACAACACGTTGTAACTCGAAAAGCCTTGGTGTTGTGTGTATGTCTAAGCGTGTAGCCTCAAAAGAGAATGCACAGGAGAGTTTTTCCTCGAAAGAATATGTAAGAATACCACGTTATAAGGAAATACAGTGTTGCAGAGAAAGACAAATACGTACGTTTTGGCAACACTTTACGAGAAGAAATAACACATCATACAAAATTAGCTTGTATCTCCTAAACAACACGTGGTAACTCGAAAGGATTTGGTGTGGCGTGCACGTCTATACGTTTAGCGTCAAAAGAGAACCCACAGGAGAATATTCTTTTGTCAAAATTTGTCAGAAAACCACGTTTTAAGGAAATCCCACATCGTGCGAAATTATCTTTTTATTCATAAACAACACGTTGTAACTCGAAAAGCTTTGGTGTTGCCTGTATGTCTAAGTGTGTAGCCTCAAAAGGGAATGCACAGGATAGTTTTCTCTCGAAAGAATATGTAAGAATACCACGTTATAAGGAAATACAGTGTTGAAGAGTAAAGACAAATACTTACGTATTGGAAACACCTTACGAGAAGAATTAACGCATCTTACAAAATTAGCTTGTATCTCCTAAACAACAGGTTGTAACTCGAAAAGATTTGGTGTGGCGTGTACGTCTAAACGTGTAGCCTCAAAAGAGAACCCACAGGAGAATTTTCTTTCGTCAAAATTTTTCAGAAAACTACGTTTTAATGAAATCCCGCATTGTGCGATATCATCTTCTTTTTCCTAAACAACATGTTGTAACTCGAAAAGCTTTCGTGTTGCGTGTATGTGTAAGCATGGAGCCTCAAAAGAGAAGGCACAGGAGGGTTTTCTCTCGAAAGAATATGTAAGAATACCACTTTATTAGGAAATACAATTTTGCAGAGTAAAAACAAATAAGTATATATTGGGAACACTTTATGAGAAGAAATAAGGCATCGAACAAAATTAGCTTGTATCTCCTAAACAACACGTGGTAACTCAAAAAGTTTTGGTTTGGCGTGTACATCTAAACGTGTAGCCTCAAAAGAGAACACAAAGGGGAATTTTCTTTCGTCAAAATTTGTCAGAAAACCACGTTTTAAGGAAATCCCGCATCCTCCGAAATTATCTTGTTTTTCCTAAACAACACGTTGTAACTCGAAAAGCTTTGGTGTTGCGTGTATGTCTAAGCGTGTAGCTTCAAAAGAGAATGAACAGGAGAGTTTTCTCTCGAAAGAACATGTAAGAATACAACGTTATAAGGAAATACAGTGTTGCAAAGTAAAGACAAAAAGTACATATTGGAAACACTTTACGAGAAGAAATTACGCATCATACAATATTAGCTTGTATCTCCTAAACAACAAGTGGAAACTCGAAAACATTTGGTTTGGCATGTACGTCTAAAAGTGAAGCCTCAAAAGAGAAACCACTGGAGAATTTTCTTTCTTCAAAATTTGTCAGAAAACCACGTTTTAACGAAATCCCACATCCTACAAAATTATCTTGTTTTCCTAAACAACAAGTTGTAACTCGAAAATCTTTGGTGTTGCGTGTATGTCTAAGTGTGTAGCCTCAAAAGGGACTGCACAGGAGAGTTTTTTCTCTCGAAAGAATATGTAAGAATACCACGTTATAAGGAAATACAGTGTTGCAGAGAGAAGACAAATACATACATATTGGAAACACTTTAAGAGCAGAAATAAAACATTGTACAAAATTGGCTTGTATCTCCTAAACAACACGTTGTAACTCGAAAAGATTTCGTGTGACATGTACGTCTAAACATGTAGCCTCAAAAGAGAACCGACAGTAGAATTTTCTTACATCAAAATTTGTCAGAAACCACGTTTTAACGAAATCTCGCATCGTGCGAAATTATCTAGTTTTTCCTAAACAACACGTTGTAACTCGAAAATCTTCTGTGTTGTGTGTATGGCTAAGCGTGTAGACTCAAAGGAGAACGCACAGGAGAGTTTTCTCTCGAAAGAATATGTAAGAATACCACGTTATAAGGAAATACAGTGTTGCAGAGTAAAGACAAAAACGTATGTATTGGAAACACTTTACAAGAAGAAATAACGCATCATACTAAATTAGCTTGTATTTCCTAAACAACAGGTTGTAACTCGAAAGGATTTGGTGTGGCATGTACGTCTAAATGTGTAGCCTCAAAAGAGAACCGACAGGAGAATTTTCTATCGTCAAAATATGTGAGAAAACCACGTTTTAAGGAAATCCCTCATCGTGCAAAATTATCTTCTTTTTCCTAAACAACAAGTTGTAACTCGAAAAGTTTTGGTGTTGCGTGTATGTCTAAGCGCGTAGCCTCAAAAGAGAACGCAAAGGAGAGTATTTTCTCGATAGAATTTGTAAGAATACCACGTTATAAGGAAATACAGTGTTGCAGAGTAAAGACAAATACGTACGTATTGGAAACACTTTACGAGAAGAAATAACGCATTGTACAAAATTAGCTTGTATCTCCTAAACAACACGTTGTAACTCGAAAAGATTTGATGTGGCGTGTACGTCTAAACGTGTAGCCTCAAAAGAGAACCCACAGGAGAATTTTCTTTGGTCAAATTTGTCAGAAAACTACGTATTAAGGAAATCCTGCATCGTGCGAAATTATCTTGTTTTTCCTAAACAACACGTTGTAACTCGAAACGCTGTTGTGTTGCGTGTATGTCTCAGTGTATAGCCTCAAAAGAGAACACACAGGAGAGTTTTCTCTCGAAAGAATATGTAAGAATACCACGTTATAAGGAAATACAGTGTTGCAGAGTAAAGACAAATACGTAAGTATTGGAAACCCTTAAACTTTAAGAGATGAAATAAAGCATCGTACAAAATTAGCTCGTATCTCCTAAACAACACGTTGTAACTTGAAATGACTTGGTGTGGAGTGTACGTCTAAACGTGTAGCCTCAAGAGAGAACCCATAGGAGAATTTTCTTTCGTCAAAATTTTCAGAAAACCACGTTTTAAGGAAATCCTGCATCGTGCAAAATTATCGTGAGTGAGTATCTTGTTTTTCCTAAACAACACGTTGTAATTCGAAAAGCTTTGGTGCTGCGTGTATGTCTAAGCGTGTAGCCTCAAAAGAGAACGCACAGGAGAGTTTTCTCTCGAAAGAATATGTAAGAATACCACGTTATAAGGAAATACAGTGTTGCAGAGTAAAGACAAATACGTACTTATTGGAAACACTTTATGAGAAGAAATAACGCATTGTAAAAAATTAGTTTGTATCTCCTAAACAACACGTTGTAACTTGAAAACATTTGGTGTGGCGTGTACGTCTAAATGTGTAGCCTCAAAAGAAAACCCACAGGAGAATTTTCTTTGGTAAAAATTTGTCAGAAAACCACGTATTAAGGAAATCCCGCATCGTGCGAAATTATCTTGTTTTTCCTAAACAACGCGTTGTAACTCGAAAAGCTTTGGTGTTGCGTGTATGTCTAAGCATGTAGCCTCAAAAGAGAACACACAGAAGAGTTTTCTCTCGAAAGAATATGTAAGAATACCACGTTATAAGGAAGTACAATGTTGCAGAATAAAGACAAATACTTACGTATTGGAAACCCTTAAAATTAGCGAGATGAAATAAAGCATCATACAAAATTAGCTTGTATCTCCTAAACAACACGTTGTAACTCGAAAAGATTTGGTGTGGCGTGTACGTCTAAACGTGTAGCCTCAAAAGAGAACCACAGGACAATTTTTTTTCGTCAAAATTTGTCAGAAAACCACGTTTTAAGGAAATCCCGCATCGTGAGAAATTATCTTGTTCTTCCTAAACAACACGTTGTAATTCGAAAAGCTTTGGTGTTGCGTGTATGTGTAAGCATGTAGCCTCAAAAGAGAACACCCAGGAGAGTTTTCTCTGGAAAGAATATGTAAGAACACTACGTTATAAGGAAATACAGTGTTGCAGAGTAAAGACAAATACGTACGTATTGGAAACACTTTAAGAGAAGAAATAACGTGTCGTACAAAATTAGCTTGTATCTCCTAAACAACACGTTGGAACTCGAAAAGATTTGGTGAGGCTCGTACGTCTACACGTGTAGCCTCAAAAGAGAACCCACAGGAGAACTTTCTTTCGTCAAAATTTGTCAGAAAACCACGTTTTAAGGAAATCCCGCATCGTGCAATATTATCTTGTTTTTCCTAAACAACACGTTGTAACTCGAAAAGCTTTGGTGTTGCGTGTATGTCTAAGCGTGTAGCCTCTAAAGAGAACGCACAGGAGAGTTTTCTCTCGAAAGAACATGTAAGAATACAACGTTATAAGAAAATACAGTTTTGCAGTGTAAAGACAAATACGTATGTATTGGAAACACTTTACGAGAAGAAATAATGCATCTTACAAAATTATCTTGTATCTCCTAAACAACACGTGGTATCTCCTAAGGATTTGGTGTGGTGTGTACGTCTAAACGTGTAGCCTCAAAAGAGAACCCACAGGAGAATTTTCTTTCGTCAAAATTTGTCAGAAAACCACGATTTAAGGAAATCCCGCAAGGTGCAATATTATCTTCTTTTTCGTAAACAACACGTTGTAACTCGAAACGCTTTGGTGTTGCCTGTATGTCTAAGTGTGTAGCCTCAAAAGGGAATGCCCAGGATAGTTTTCTCTAGTAAGAATACCTAAGAATACCACATTATAATGAAATACAGTATTGCAGTGTAAAGACAAATACCTACCTATTGGAATCACTTAATGAGAAGAATTAAGGCATCGAACAAAATTAGCTTGTATCTCCTAAACAACACATTGTAACTCGAAAAGATTTGATGTGGCGTGTACGTCTAAACGTGTAGCCTCAAAAGAGAACCCACAGGAGAATTTTCTTTCGTTAAAATTTTTCAGAAAACCACGTATTAAGGAAATCCCGCATCGTGCGAAATCATCTTCTTTTTCCTAAACAACATGTTGTAACTCGAAAGCTTTAGTGTTGCGTGTATGTCTAAGCGTGGAGCCTCAATAGAGAAGGCACAGGAGAGTTTTCTTTCAAAAGAATAGGTAAGAATACCACGTTATAAGGAAATACAGTGTTGTAGAGTCAACAAAAATACATATGTATTGGACACACTTTAGGAGAAGAAGTAACGCATCATACAAAATTAGCTTATATCTCCTAAACAACACGTTGTAACTCGAAAAGCTTTGGTGTTGCGTGTATGTCTAAGCATGTAGCCTCAAAAGAGAACACACAGAAGAGTTTTCTCTCAAAAGAATATGTAAGAATACCACGTTATAAGGAAGTACAATGTTGCAGAATAAAGACAAATACTTACGTATTGGAAACCCTTAAAATTAGCGAGATGAAATAAAGCATCATACAAAATTAGCTTGTATCTCCTAAACAACACGTTGTAACTCGAAAAGATTTGGTGTGGCGTGTACGTCTAAACGTGTAGCCTCAAAAGAGAACCACAGGACAATTTTTTTTCGTCAAAATTTGTCAGAAAACCACGTTTTAAGGAAATCCCGCATCGTGAGAAATTATCTTGTTCTTCCTAAACAACACGTTGTAATTCGAAAAGCTTTGGTGTTGCGTGTATGTCTAAGCGTGTAGCCTCAAAAGAGAACGCACAGGAGAGTTTTCTCTCGAAAGAATATGTAAGAATACCACGTTATAAGGAAATACAGTGTTGCAGAGTAAAGACAAACACATAAGTATTGGAAACACTTTACAAGAAGTAATAATGCATCGTACAAAATTAGCTTGTGTCTCCTAAACAACACGTTGTAACTCGAAAAGATTTGGTGTGGCGTTTACAACTAAACATGTAGCCTCAAAAGAGAACCCACAGGAGAATTTTCTTTCGTCAAAATTTTTCAGAAAACCACGTTTTAAGGAAATCCGCATCGTGCGAAATTATCTTGTTTTTCCTAAACAACAGGTTGTAATTCGAAAAGCTTTGGGGTTGCGTGTATGTCTAAGCATGTAGCCTCGAAAGAGAACGCAGAGGAGAGTTTTCTCTCGAAAGAATATGCAAAAATACCACGTTATAAGGAAATACAGTGTTGCAGAGTAAAGGCAAATACGTATGTATTGGAATAATTTAAACTTTATGAGAAGAAATAACGCATCGTACAAAATTAGCTTGTATCTCCTAAAGAACACGTTGTAACTCGAAAAGATTTGGTGTGGTGTGTACATCTAAACGTGTAGCCTCAAAAGAGAACCCACAGGAGTATTTTCATTCGTCAAAATTTGTCAGAAAACCACGTTTTAAGGAAATCCCGCATCGTGCGAAATTATCTTGTTTTTCCTAAACAACAAATTGTAATTCGAAAAGCTTTGGTGTTGCGTGTATGTTTAATCGTGTAGCCTCAAAAGAGAACGCACAGGAGAGTTTTCTCTCGAAAGAATATGTAAGAATACCACGTTATAAGTAAATACAGTGTTGCAGAGTAAAGACAAATACATACTTATTGGAAAAACTTAAACTTTACGAGAAGAAATAAGGCATCATACAAAATTAGTTTGTATCTCCTAAACAACACGTTATAACTCGAAAAGATTTGGTGTGGTGTGTACGTCTAACGTGTAGCCTCAAAGGAGAACCACAGGACAATTTTCTTTCGTCAATATTTGTCAGAAAACCACGTTTTAAGGAAATCCTGCATCGTGCGAAATTATCTTGTTTTTCCTAAACAACACGTTGTAACTCGAAAAGCTTTGGTGTTGCGTGTATGTCTAAGCGTGTAGCCTCAAAAGAGAATGCACAGGAGAGTTTTCTCTCGAAAGAATATGTAAGAATACCACGTTATATGGAAATACATTGTTGCAGAGTAAAGACAAATAAGTACGTATTGGAAACACTTTACGAGAGGTAATAACGCATCGTACAAAATTAGCTTGTATCTCCTAAACAAAACGTTGTAACTCGAAAAGATTTGGTGTGGCGTTTACAACTAAACATGTAGCTTCAAAAGAGAACCCACAGGAGTATTTTCTTTCGTCAAAATTTTTCAGAAAACCACGTTTTAAGGAAATCCCGCATCGTGTGAAATTATCTTGTTTTTCCTAAACAACAGGTTGTAATTCGAAATGCTTTGGTGTTGAGTGTATGTCTAAGCATGTAGCCTCTAAAGAGAACGCACAGGAGAGTTTTTCTCTTGAAAGAATATGCAAGATTACCACGTTATAAGGAAATACAGTGTTGCAGAGTAAAGGCAATTACATACATATTGGACACATTTAAACTTTACGAGAAGAAATAACGCATCTTAAAAAATTAGCTTGTATGTCCTAACCAACACGTTTTAACTCGAAAGGATTTGGTGTGGCGTGTACGTCTAAACGTGTAGCCTCAAAAGAGAACCCACAGGAGTATTTTCTTTCGTCAAAATTTGTCAGAAAACCACGTTTTAAGGAAATCCCGCATCGTGCGAAATTATTTTGTTTTTCCTAAACAACACATTGTAACTCGAAAAGTTTTGGTGTTGCATGTATGTCTACGCGTGTAGCCTCAAAAGAGAATGCACAGGAGAGTTTTCTCTCGAAAGAATATGTAAGAATACCACGTTATATGGAAATACAGTGTTGCAGAGTAAAGACAAATATGTACTTATTGGAAACACTTAAACTTTACGAGAAGAAATAAGGCATCGTACAAAATTAGTTTGTATCTCCTAAACAACACGCTGTAACTCGAAAAGATTTGGTGTGGCGTGTACGTCTAAACGTGTAGCCTCAAAAGAGAACCCACAGGAGAGTTTTCTTTCGTCAAAATTTGTCAAAACCCACGTTTTAAAGAAATCCCGCATTGTGCGAAATTATCTTGTTTTTCCTAAACAACATGTTGTAACACGAAAAGGTTTGGTGTTGCGGGTATATCTAAGCATGTAGCCTCAAAAGAGAACGCACAGGAGAGTTTTCTCCCAAAAGATTATATAGTAATACCACATTATAAGGAAATACAGTGTTGCAGAGTAAAGACAAATACATACTTATTGGAAACACTTAAACTTTATGAGTAGAAATAACACATAGTACAAAATAAGCTTGTATCTCCTAAACAACACGATATAACTCGAAAGGATTTGGTGTGGCTTATACGTCTAAACGTGTACCCTCAAAAGAGAACCCACAGGAGAATTTTCTTTCGTCAAAATTTGTCAGAAAACCACGTTTTAAGGAAATCCCGCATCGTGCGAAATTATCTTGTTTTTCCTAAACAACAAATTGTAATTCGAAAAGCTTTGGTGTTGCGTGTATGTTTAATCGTGTAGCCTCAAAAGAGAACGCACAGGAGAGTTTTCTCTCGAAAGAATATGTAAGAATACCACGTTATAAGTAAATACAGTGTTGCAGAGTAAAGACAAATACATACTTATTGGAAACACTTAAACTTTACGAGAAGAAATAAGGCATCATACAAAATTAGTTTGTATCTCCTAACCAACACGTTATAACTCGAAAAGATTTGGTGTGGTGTGTACGTCTAACGTGTAGCCTCAAAGGAGAACCACAGGACAATTTTCTTTCATCAATATTTGTCAGAAAACCACGTTTTAAGGAAATCCTGTATCGTGCGAAATTATCTTGTTTTTCCTAAACAACACGTTGTAACTCGAAAAGCTTTGGTGTTGCGTGTATGTCTAAGCGTGTAGCCTCAAAAGAGAATGCACAGGAGAGTTTTCTCTCGAAAGAATACGTAAGAATACCACGTTATATGGAAATACATTGCTGCAGAGTAAAGACAAATAAGTACGTATTGGAAATACTTTACGAGAGGTAATAACGCATCGTACAAAATTAGCTTGTATCTCCTAAACAAAACGTTGTAACTCGAAAAGATTTGGTGTGGCGTTTACAACTAAACATGTAGCCTCAAAAGAGAACCCACAGGAGAATTTTCTTTCGTCAAAATTTTTCAGAAAACCACGTTTTAAGGAAATCCCGCATCGTGTGAAATTATCTTGTTTTTCCTAAACAACAGGTTGTAATTCGAAATGCTTTGGTGTTGCGTGTATGTCTAAGCATGTAGCCTCTAAAGAGAACGCACAGGAGAGATTTTCTCTCGAAAGAATATGCAAGATTACCACGTTATAAGGAAATACAGTGTTGCAGAGTAAAGGCAATTACGTACGTATTGGACACATTTAAACTTTACGAGAAGAAATAACGCATCTTAAAAAATTAGCTTGTATGTCCTAACCAACACGTTTTAACTCGAAAGGATTTGGTGTGGCGTGTACGTCTAAACGTGTAGCCTCAAAAGAGAACCCACAGGAGTATTTTCTTTCATCAAAATTTGTCAGAAAACCACGTTTTAAGGAAATCCCGCATCGTGCGAAATTATCTTGTTTTTCCTAAACAACACATTGTAACTCGAAAAGCTTTGGTGTTGCGTGTATGTCTAAGCGTGTAGCCTCAAAAGAGAATGCACAGGAGAGTTTTCTCTCGAAAGAATATGTAAGAATACCACGTCATAAGGAAATACAGTGTTGCAGAGTAAAGACAAATACGTACTCATTGGAAACACTTAAACTTTACGAGAAGAAATAAGGCATCATACAAAATTAGTTTGTATCTCCTAAACAACACGCTGTAACTCGAAAAGATTTGGTGTGGCGTGTACGTCTAAACGTGTAGCCTCAAAAGAGAACCAACAGGAGGGTTTTCTCTCATCAAAATTTGTCAAAACCCACGTTTTAAAGAAATCCTGCATCGTGCGAAATTATCTTGTTTTTCCTAAACAACATGTAACTCGAAAAGGTTTGGTGTTGCGGGTATATCTAAGCGTGTAGCCTCAAAAGAGAACGCACAGGAGAGTTTTCTCCCAAAAGATTATGTAGGAATACCACATTATAAGGAAATACAGTGTTGCAGAGTAAAGACAAATACATACTTATTGGAAACACTTAAACTTTACGAGTAGAAATAATACATAGTACAAAATAAGCTTGTATCTCCTAAACAACACGATATAACTCGAAAGGATTTGGTGTGGATTGTACGTCTAAACATGTACCCTCAAAAGAGAACCCACAGGAGAATTTTCTTTCGTCAAAATTTGTCAGAAAACCAAGTTTTAAGGAAATCGCGCATCATGCGAAATTATCTTGTTTTTCCTAAACAACACGTTGTAACTCGAAAAGCTTTGGTGTTGCGTGTATGTCTAAGCGTGTAGCCTCCAAAGAGAACGCACAGGAGAGTTTTCTCTCGAAAGAATATGTAAGAATAACACGTTATAAGGAAATACAGTGTTGCAGAGTAAAGGCAAATACAAACATATTGGAAACACTTAAACATTAGGAGAAGAAATAACGCACCGTAAAAAAATTAGCTTATATCTCCTAAACAACACATTGTAACTCAAAAATATTTGGTGTGGCGTGTACATCTAAACGTGTAAACTCAAAAGAGAACCCACAGGAGAATTTTCTTTAGTCAAAATTTGTCAGAAAACCACGTTTTATGGAAATCCCGCATCGTGCGAAATTATCTTGTTTTTCCGAAACAACACGTTGTAACTCGAAAAGCTTTGTTGTTGCGTGTATGTCTAAGCGTGTAGCCTCAAAAGAGAATGCAAAGGAGAGTTTTTTTCTCGAAAGAATATGTAAGAATACCACGTTATTAGGAAACACAGTGTTGTAAAGACAAATACTTACGTATTGGAAACACTTTAGGAGAAGAAATAACGCATCGTACAAAATTAGCTTGTATCTCCTAAACAACACGTTGTAACTTAAAACGATTTGGTGTGGCCTGTACGTCTAAACGTGTAGCCTCAAAAGAGAACCCACAGGAGAATTTTCTTTCGTCAAAATTTTTCAGAAAACCACGTTTTAAGGAAATCCCGCATCGTGCGAAATTATCTTGTTTTTCCTAAACAACATGTTGTAACTCGAAAAGCTTTGGTGTTGCGTGTATGTCTAAGCGTGTAGCCTCAAAAGAGAACACACAGGAGAGTTGTATCTCGATAGAATTTGTAAGAATACCACGTTAAAAGGAAATACAGTGTTGCAAAGTAAAGACAAATACATATGTATTGGAAACCCATAAACTTTACGAGATGCAATAAAGCATCGTAAAAAATTAGCTTGTATCTCCTAAACAACACGTTGTAACTCAAAAAGATGTGGTGTGGCGTGTACGTCTAAACGTGTAGCCTCAAAAGAGAACCCACAGGAGAATTTTTTTCGTCAAAATTTTTCAGAAAACCACGGTTTACGGAAATCCTGTATCGTGCGAAATTATCTTGTTTTTCCTAAACAACACGTTGTAACTCGAAAGGCTTTGGTGTTGCGTGTATGTCTAAGCATGTAGCCTCAAAAGAGAACGCACAGGAGAGTTTTTTCTCAATAGAATTTGTAAGAATACCACGTTATAAGGAAATACAGTGTTGCAGAGTAAAGACAAATACGTATGTATTGGAAACCCATAAACTTTACGAGATGAAATAAAGCATCGTACAAAATTAGCTTGTATCTCCTAAAAAACACGTGGTAACTCGAAAAGATTTGGTGTGGCGTGTACGTCTAAACGTGTAGCCTCAAAAGAGAACCCACAGGACAATTTTCTTTCGTCAAAATTCGTCAGAAAACCACGTTTTAAGAAAATCCCTCATCGTGAGAAATTATCTTGTTCTTCCTAAACAACACGTTTTAACTCGAAAAGCTTTGGTGTTGGGTGTATGTCTAAGTGTGTAGCCCCAAAAGAGAACACACAGGAGAGTTTTCTCTCGAAAGAATATGTAAGAATACCACGTTATAAGGAAATACAGTGTGGCAGAGTAAAGACAAATACGTATGTATTGGAAGCACTTTACAAGAAGAAAAGAGAACCCACAGGAGAGTTTTCCTTCGATAAAATTTGTCAGAATATCACGTTTTAAGGAAATACCGCATAGTGCGAAATTATCTTGTTTTTCCTAAACAACATGTTGTAACTCGAAAAGCTTTAGTGTTGCGTGTATTTCTAAGCGTGTAGCCTCAAAAGAGAATGGACAGGAGAGTTTTCTCCCAAAAGAATATGTAGGAATACCACGTTATAAGGAAATACAGTGTTGCAGAGTAAAGACAAATACATACTTATTGGAAACACTTAAACTTTATGAGAAGAAATAACACATGGTACAAAATTAGCTTGTATCTCCTAAACAACACGTTATAACTCGAAATGATTTGGTGTGGCGTGTATGTCTAAACGTGTACCCTCAAAAGAGAACCCACGGGAGAATTTTCTTTCATCAAAATTTGTCAGAAAACCAGGTTTTAAGGAAATCCCGCATCATGCAAAATTATCTGGTTTTTCCTAAACAACACGTTGTAACTCGAAAAGCTTTGGTGTTGCGTGTATGTCGAAGCGTGTATTCTCCAAAGAGAACGCACAGGAGAGTTTACTGTCGAAAGAATATGTAAGAATACCACGTTATAAGGAAATACAGTGTTGCAGAGTAAAGGCAAATACATACGTATTGGAAACACTTAAACTTTACGAGAAGAAATAACGCATCATAAAAAAATTAGCTTGTATCTCCTAAACAACACGTTGTAACTCGAAAGGATTTGGTGTGGCGTGTACGTTTAAACATGTAGCCTCAAAAGAGAACCCACAGGAGAATTTTCTTTCGTCAAAATTTGTCCAAAAACCACGTTATAAGGAAATCCCTCATCGTGCGAAATTATCTTGTTTTTCCTAAACAAAATGTCGTAACTCGAAAAGCTTTGGTGTTGTGTGTATGTCTAAGTGTGTAGCCTCAAAAGAGAAGGCACAGGAGAGTTTTCTCTCGAAAGAATATGTAAGAATACCACGTTATAAGGAAATACAATGTTGCAGAGTAAAGACATATTCTTACTTATTGGAAAATCTTTACGAGAAGAAATAACCTATCGTACAAAATTAGCTTGTATCTCCTAAACAACACGTTGTAACTTAAAAAGATTAGGTGTGGCCTGTACATCTAAACGTGTAGCCTCAAAAGAGAACCCATAGGAGAATTTTCCTTGGTCAAAATTTGTCAGAAAACCACGTATTAAGGAAATCCCACAGCGCACGAAATTATCTAGTTTTTCCTAAACAACACGTTGTAACGCGAAAAGCTTTGGTGTTGCCTGTATGTCTAAGCGTGTAGCCTCAAAGGGGAACACACAGGAGAGTTTTCTCTCGAAAGAATATGTAAGAATACCACGTTATAAGGAAATACAGTGTTGCAGACTAAAGGCAAATACGTACCTATTGGAAACACTTTACGAGAAGAAATAACGCATCGTACAAAATTAGCTTGTATCTCCTAAACAACACGTTGTAAATCGAAAAGATTTGGTGTGGCCTGTACTTCTAAACGTGTAGCCTCAAAAGAGAACCCACAGGACAATTTTCTTTCGTCAAAATTTGTCAGAAAACCACGTTTTAAGGAAATCCCGCATCGTGAGAAATTATCTTGTTCTTCCTAAACAACACGTTTTCACTTGAAAAACTTTGGTGTTGGGTGTATGTCTAAGCATGTAGCCCCAAAAGAGAATGCAGAGGAGAGTTTTCTCTCGAAAGAATATGTAAGAATACCACCTTATAAGGAAATACAGTGTTGCAGAGTAAAGACAATACATACTTATTGGAAAAACTTTACGAGAAGAAATAACGCATCGTACAAAATTAACTTGTGTCTCCTAAACAACACGTTGTAACTTAAAAAGATTTGGTGTGGCAAGTACGTCTAAACGTGTAGTCTCAAAAGAGAACCCATAGGATAATTTTCTTTGGTCAATATTTGTCAGAAAACCACGTATTAAGGAAATCCCTCATCGTGCGAAATTATCTTGTTTTTCCTAAACAACACGTTGTAACTTGAAAAGCTTTGGAGTTGCGTGTATGTCTAAGCGTGTAGCCTCAAAAGAGGATGCACAGGAGAGTTTTCTCTCGAAAGAATATGTAAGAATACCACGTTATAAGGAAATACAGTGTTGCAGACTAAAGGCAAATACATACATATTGGAAACACTTTACGAGAACAAATAACGCATCGTACAAAATTAGCTTGTATCTCCTAAACAACACGTTGTAACTCGAAAAGATTTGGTGTGGCGTGTACGTCTAAACGTGTAGCCTCAAAAGAGAACCCACAGGAGAATTTTCTTTCGTAAAAATTTGTCAGAAAACCACTTATTAAGGAAATCCTGCATCGTGCGAAACTATCTAGTTTTCCTAAACAACACATTGTTACTCGAAAATATTTGCTGTTGCGTGTATGTCTAAGCATGTAGCCTCAAAAGAGAACGCACAGGAGAGATTTCTCTCGAACGAGTATGTAAGAATACCACGATATAAGGAAATACATTGTGGCAAATTAAAGATAAATACGTACCTTTTGGAAACTCTTAAACTTTACAAGAAGATATAAAGCATCGTAAAAAATTAGCTTTTATCTCCTAAACAACACGTTGTAACTCGAAAAGATTTGGTGTGGCATGTACGTCTAAACGTGTAGCCTCAAATGAAAACCCACAGGAGAATTTTTTTTCGTCAAAATTTTTCAGAAAACCACGTTTTAAGGAAATCCAGCATCGTGCGAAATTATCTTGTTTTTCCTAAGCAACACATTGTAAGTCGAAAAGCTTTGGTGTTGCGTGTATGTCTAAGCGTGTAGCCTCCAAAGGGAACGCACAGGAGAGTTTTCTCTCGAAAGAATATGTAAGAATACCACGTTGTAAGGAAATACAGTGTTGCAGAGTAAAGAAAGATACGTATGTATTGGAAACCCACAAACTTTACGAGATGAAATAAAGCATCGTACAAAATTAGCTTGTATCTCCTAAACAACACTTTGTAACTCAAAAAGATTTGGTGTGGCCTGTACGTCTAAACGTGTAGCCTCAAAAGAGAGCCCACAGGACAATTTTCTTTCGTCAAAATTTGTCAGAAAACCACGTTTTAAGGAAATCCCGCATCGTGAGAAATTATCTTGTTCTTCCTAAACAACACGTTTTAACTTGAAAAGCTTTGGTGTTGGGCATACGTCTAAGCATGTAGCCCCAAAAGAGTATGCAGAGGAGAGTTTTCTCTCGAAAGAATATATAAGAATACCACCTTATAAGGAAATACAGTGTTGCAGAGTAAAGACAAATACATACTTATTGGAAAAACTTTACGAGAAGAAATAACGCATCGTACAAAATTAGCTTGTGTCTCCTAAACAACACGTTGTAACTTAAAAAGATTTGGTGTGGCCTGTACGTCTAAACGTGTAGTCTCAAAAGAGAACCCATAGGATAATTTTCTTTGGTCAATATTTGTCAGAAAACCACGTATTAAGGAAATCCCTCATCGTGTGAAATTATCTAGTTTTTCCTAACAAACACGTTGTAACTCGAAAAGCTTTGGTGTTGCTTATATGTCTAAGCGTGTAGCCTCAAAAGAGGATGCACAGGAGAGTTTTCTCTCGAAAGAATATGTAAGAATACCACGTTATAAGGAAATACAGTGTTGCAGACTAAAGGCAAATACATAGGTATTGGAAAAACTTTACGAGAACAAATAACGCATCGTACAAAATTAGCTTGTATCTCCTAAACAACACGTTGTAACTAGAAAAGATTTGGTGTGGCGTGTACGTCTAAACGTGTAGCCTCAAAAGAGAACCCACAGGAGAATTTTCTTTCGTCAAAATTTGTCAGAAAACCACTTAATAAGGAAATCCTGCATCGTGCGAAACTATCTAGTTTTCCTAAACAACACATTGTTACTCGAAAATATTTGCTGTTGCGTGTATGTCTAAGCATGTAGCCTCAAAAGAGAACACAAAGGAGAGATTTCTCTCGAACGAGTATGTAAGAATACCACGTTATAAGGAAATACATTGTGGCAAATTAAAGATAAATACGTACCTTTTGGAAACTCTTAAACTTTACAAGAAGATATAAAGCATCGTAAAAAATTAGCTTTTTTCTCCTAAACAACACGTTGTAACTCGAAAAGATTTGGTGTGGCATGTACGTCTAAACGTGTAGCCTCAAATGAAAACCCACAGGAGAATTTTCTTTCATCAAAATTTTTCAGAAAACCACGTTTTAAGGAAATCCAGCATCGTGCGAAATTATCTTGTTTTTCTGAAACAACACGTTGTAAGTCGAAAAGCTTTGGTGTTGCGTGTATGTCTAAGCGTGTAGCCTCCAAAGAGAACGCACAGGAGAGTTTTCTCTCGAAAGAATATGTAAGAATACCACGTTGTAAGAAAATACAGTATTGCTGAGTAAAGAAAGATATGTATGTATTGGAAACCCACAAACTTTACGAGATGAAATAAAGCAACGTACAAAATTAGCTTGTATCTCCTAAACAACACATTGTAACTCGAAAAGATTTGGTGTGGCCTGTACGTCTAAACGTGTAGCCTCAAAAGAGAACCCACAGGACAATTTTCTTTTGTCAAAATTTTTCAGAAAACCACGTTTTAAGGAAATACCGCATCGTGAGAAATTATCTTGTTCTTCCTAAACAACACGTTTTAACTCGAAAAGCTTTGGTGTTGGGTGTATGTCTAAGCATGTAGCCCCAAAAGAGAACGCACAGGAGAGTTTTCTCTCAAAAGAATATGTAAGAATACCACGTTATAAGGAAATACAGTGTGGCAGAGTAAAGACAAATATGTACATATTGGAAGCGCTTTATGAGAGAAATAAGGCATCTTGCAAAATTAGCTTGGATGTCCTAAACAACACGTTGTAACTCGAAAAGATTTGGTGTTGGGTGTATGTCTAAGCATGTAGCCCCAAAAGAGAACGCACAGGAGAGTTTTCTCTCAAAAGAATATGTAAGAATACCACGTTATAAGGAAATACAGTGTGGCAGAGTAAAGACAAATATGTACATATTGGAAGCGCTTTATGAGAGAAATAACGCATCTTGCAAATTTAGCTTGTATGTCCTAAACAACACGTTGTAACTCGAAAAGATTTGGTGTGGTGTCTACGTCTAAACGTGTAGCCTCAAAAGAGAACCCACAGGAGAGTTTTCTTTTGTCAAAATTTGTCAGAAAACCACGTTTTAAGGAAATCCCGCATCGTGAGAAATTATCTTGTTTTTCCTAAACAAAACGTTGTATCTAGAAAAGCTTTGGTGTTGCGTGTATGTCTAAGTGTGTAGCCTCAAAAGAGAATGCACAGGAGAGTTTTCTCTCGAAAGAATATGTAAGAATACCATGTTATAAGGAAATATATTGCTGCAGAGTAAAGACAAATACGAAAGTATTGGAAACACATTATGAGAAGAAATAACGCATGGTACAAAATTAGCTTGTATCTCCGAAACAACACGTGGTAACTCAAAAAGATTTGGTGTGGCGTGTACGTCTAAATGGGTAGCCTCAAAAGAGAACCCACAGGAGAATTTTCTTACGTCAAAATTTGTCAGAAAACCACATTTTAAGGAAATCCCGCATCGTGCGAAATTATCTTGTTTTTCCTAATCAACACGTTGTAACTCGAAAAGCTTTGGTGTTGCGTGTATGTCTAAGCGTGTAGCCTCCAAACAGAACGCACGGGATAGTTTTCTCTCAAAAGAATATGTAAGAATACCACGTTATAAGGAAATACAGTGTTGCAGAGTATTGACAAATATGTACTTATTGGAAAAACTTTAGGAGAAGAAATAACGCATCATGCAAAATTAGCTTGTATCTCCTAAACAACACACTGTAACTCGAAAAGATTTGGTGTGGCGTGTATGTCTAAACGTGTAGCCTCAAAAGAGAACCCACAGGAGAGATTTCTTTCGTCAAAATTTGTCAGAAAACCACGTTTTAAGGAAATACTGCATCGTGCGAAATTATCTTGTTTTTCCTAAACAACATGTTGTAACTCGAAAAGCTTTGGTGTTGCGTGTATGTCTAAGCGTGTAGCCTCAAAAGAGAATGCACAGGAGAGTTTTCTCCCGAAAGAATATGTAGGAATACCACGTTATAAGGAAATACAGTGTTGCAGAGTAAAGACAAATACATACTTATTGGAAACACTTAAACTTTACGAGAAGAAATAACACATAGTACAAAATTAGCTTGTATATCCTAAACAACACGTTGTAACTCGAAAAGATTTCGTGTGGCGTGTACGTCTAAACGTGTAGCCTTCAAAAGAGAACCCACAGGAGAATTTTCTTTAGTCAAAATTTGTCAGAAACCACGTTTTAAGGAAATCCCGTATCGTGCGAAATTATCGTGTTTTTCCTAAACAACACGTTGTAACTAGAAAAGCTTTGGTGTTGCATGTATGTCTGAGCGTGTAGCCTCAAAAGAGAATGCACAGGAGAGTTTTCTCTCGAAAGAATATGTAAGAATACCATGTTATAAGGAAATATATAGCTGCAGAGTAATGACAAATACGTACGTATTGGAAACACATTATGAGAAGAAATAACGCATGGTACAAAATTAGCTTGTATCTCCGAAACAACACGTGGTAACTCAAAAAGATTTAGTGTGGTGTGTACGTCTGAACGTGTAGCCTCAAAAGAGATCCCACAGGAGAATTTTCTTACGTCAACATTTGTCAGAAAACCACGTTTTAAGGAAATCCCGCATTGTGAGAAATTATCTTGTTCTTCCTAAACAACACATTGTAACTCGAAAAGCTTTGCTGTTGCGTGTATGTCTAAGCCTGTAGCCTCAAATGAGAACGCACAGAAGAGTTTTCTCTCGAAAAAATATGTAAGAATACCACGTTATAAGGAAATACAGTGTTGCAGAGTAAAGACAAATACTTACTTATTGGAAAAACTTTACAAGAAGAAATAACGCATCGTACAAAATTAGCTTGTATCTCCTAAACAACACGTTGTAACTTAAAAAGATTTGGTGTGGCCTGTATGTCTAAACGTATGGTCTCAAAAGAGAACCCATAGGAGAATTTTCTTTGGTCAAAATTTGTCAGAAAACCACGTATTGAGGAAATCCCTCATCGTGCGAAATTATCTTGTTTTTCCTAAACAACACGTTGTAACGCGAAAAGCTTTGGTGTTGCGTGTATGTCTAAGCATGTAGCCTCAAAAGAGGACACACAGGAGAGTTTTCTCTCGAAAGAATATGTAAGAATACCACGTTATAAGGAAATACAGTGTTGCAGAGTAAAGACAAATATGTATGTATTGGAAACCCATGAACTTTAAGAGATGAAATAAAGCATCGTACAAAATTAGCTTGTATCTCCTAAACAACACGTTGTAACTCGAAAAGATTTGGTGTGGCATGTACGTCTAAACTTGTAGCCTCAAAAGAGAACCGACAGGACAATTTTCTTTCGTCAAAATTTTTAAGAAAACCACGATTTAAGGAAATCCCGCATCATGAGAAATTATCTTGTTCTTCCTAAACAACACGTTTTAACTCGAAAAGCTTTGGTGTTGCGTGTATGTCTAAGCATGTAGCCCCAAAGAGAACGCACAGGAGAGTTTTCTCTCAAAAGAATATGTAAGAATACCACGTTATAAGGAAATACAGTGTGGCAGAGTAAAGACAAATACGTACATATTGGAAGCACTTTATGAGAGAAATAATGCATCTTGCAAAATTAGCTTGTATGTCCTAAACAACACGTTGTAATTCGAAAAGATTTGGTGTGGCGTGTACGTCTAAACGTGTAGCCTCAAAAGAGAACCCAAAGGAGAATTTTAAGAGAACCCAAAGGAGAATTTTCTTTCGTCAAAATTTTTCAGAAACTCACGTTTTAAGGAAATCCGCATCATGCGAAATTATCTTGTTTTTCCTAAACAACACGTTGTAACTCGAAAAGCTTTCGTGTTGCGTGTATGTCTAAGTGTGTAGCCTCAAAACAGAAGGCACAGGAGAGATTTCTCTCGAAAGAATATGTAAGAATACCACGTTATAAGGAAATACAATTTTGCAGAGTAAAGACATATATGTACGTATTGGAAACACTTTACGAGAAGAAATAATGCATCATACAATATTAGCTTGTATCTCCAAAACTACACGTTGTAACTCGAAAAGAATTGGTGTGGCGTGAACGTCTAAACGTGTAGCCTCAAAAGAGAACCGAAAGGAGAATTTTCTTTCGTCAAAATTTTTCAGAAAATCACGTTTTAAGGAAATCCCGCATCGTGCGAAATTATCTTGTTTTTCCTAAACAACACGTTGTAAGTCGAAAAGCTTTCATGTTGCGTGTATGTCTAAATGTGTAGCCTCAAAAGAGAAGGCAGAGGAGAGTTTTCTCTCGAAAGAATATGTAAGAATACCATGTTATAACGAAATACAGTTTTGCAGAGTAAAGACAAATACGTACTTATTGGAAACACGTTACTAGAAGAAATAACGCATCGTACAAAATTAGCTTGTATCTCCAAAACTACACGTTGTAACTCGAAAAGAATTGTTGTGGCGTGTACGTCTTAACGTGTAGCATCAAAAGAGAACCTAAAGGAGAATTTTCTTTTGTCAAAATTTTTCAGAAAATCACGTTTTAAGGAAATCCCGCATCGTGCGAAATTATCTTGTTTTTCCTAAACAACACGTTGTAACTCGAAAAGCTTTCGTGTTGCGTGTATGTCTAAGTGTGTAGACTCAAAAGAGAAGGCACCGGAGAGTTTTCTCTCCAAAGAATATGTAAGAATACCACGTTATAAGGAAATACAGTGTTGCAGAGTAAAGACAGCTAATTTTGTTCGATGCGTTATTTCTTCTCATAAAGTGTTTCCAATATGTACTTATTTGTCTTTACTCTGCAAAATTGTATTTCCTTATAACATGGTATTCTTACATATTCTTTCGAGAGAAAACTCTCCTGTGCCTTCTCTTTTGAGGCTCCACGCTTACACATACACACAACACCAAAGCTTTTCGAGTTACAACATGTTGTTTAGGAAAAAGAAAATGATTTCCCACGATGCGCGATTTACTTAAAACGTGGTTTTCTGACAAATTTTGACAAAAGAAAATTCTCCTGTGGGTTCTCTTTTGAGGTTACACGTTTAGGTGTACATGCCACACCAAATCTTTTCAAGTTACAACATGTTGTTTAGGAGATACAAGCTAATTTTGTACAATGTGTTAATTATTCTCCTAAAGTGTTTCCAATACGTACATATTTGTCTTTACTCTGCAACATTCTATTTCCTTATAACGTGATATTCTTACATATTATTTCGAGAGAAAACTATCCTGTGCGTTCCCTTTTGCGGCTACACACTTAGACATACAGGCAACTCCAAAGCTTTTCGAGTTACAACGTGTTGTTTAGGAAAAACAAGATAATTTCGCACGATGCAGGATTTCATTAAAACGTGGTTTTCTGACAAATTTTGAAGAAAGAAAATTCTCCTGTGGGTTCTCTTTTGAGGATACACGTTTAGAAGTACACACCACACCAAATCCTTTCGAGTTACCACGTGTTGTTTAGGAGATACAAGCTAATTTTGTACGATGCGTTATTTCTTCTCGTAAAGTCTTTCCAATACGTACATATTTGTCTTTACTCTGCAACACTGTATTTCTTTATAATGTTTTATTCTTACATGTTCTTTCGAGAGAAAACTCTCCTGTGCATTCTCTTTAGAGGCTACATGCTTAGACATACACGCAACACCAAAGCTTTTTGAGTTACAACGTGTTGTTTAGGAAAAACAAGATAATTTTGCACGATGTGGGATTTCCTTAAAACGTTGTTTTCTGACAAATTTGACGAAAGAAAGTTCTTCTGTGGGTTCTCTTTTGAGGCTACACCTGTAGACGTACGAGCCACACCAAATCTTTTCAAGTTAGAACGTGTTGTTTAGGAGATACAAGCAAATTTTGTAAGATGTGTTATTTCTTCTCGTAAAGTGTTTCCAATAAGTACTTATTTGTCTTTACTCTGCAACACTGTATTTCCTTATAACATGGAATTCTTACATATTCTTTCGAGGGAAAACTCTCCTGTGTGTTCTCCTTTGAGGCTACACGCTTAGACAAACACACGACGCCAAAGCTTTTCGAGTTACAACGTGTTGTTTAGGAAAAACAAGATAATTTCGCACAATGCGAGATTTCCTTAAAACGTGGTTTTCTGAAATATCTTGAGAAAGAACGTTTTCCTGTGGGTTCTCTTTTGAGTCTCACATGTAGAAGTACGAGCCACACAAAATCTTTTCGAGTTACAATATGTTGTTTAGGAGATACAAGCTATCTTTTTACAATGGGTTATTTCTTCTCATAAAGAGTTTCCAATACGTACGTAGTTGTCTTTACTCTGCAACACTGTATTTCCTTATAACGTGGTATTCTTACATATTATTTCGAGAGAAAACTCTCCTGTGCATTCTCTTT
This sequence comes from Apodemus sylvaticus, assembly GCF_947179515.1. Classification (NCBI taxonomy): domain Eukaryota; kingdom Metazoa; phylum Chordata; class Mammalia; order Rodentia; family Muridae; genus Apodemus; species Apodemus sylvaticus. The sequence goes on from NW_026263241.1 coordinate 152,429, forward strand.
TGCGCTTACACGCTTAGACATACACGCAACACCAAAGCTTTTCAAGTTACAACGTGTTGTTTAGGAAAAAGAAGGTAATTTCGCACGATGCGGGATTTCCTTAAAACGTGGTTTCTAACAAATTTTGATGAAAGAAAAATCTCCTGTTGGTTCTCTTTTAAGGCTACACGTTTAGACGTACACACCACACCAAATCCTTTTGAGTTACCACATGTTGTTTAGGAGATACAATCTAATTTATATGATGCGTTATTTCTTCTGGTAAAGTGTTTCCAATACGTATTTATTTGCCTGTACTCTGCAACACTGTATTTCCTTATAACGTTGTATTCTTACATGTTCTTTCGAGAGAAAACTCTCCTGTGTGTTCTCTTTAGAGGCTACACGCTTAGACATACACGCAACACCAAAGCTTTTTGAGTTACAACTTGTTGTTTAGGAAAAACAAGATAATTTTGCACGATGCGGGATTTCCTTAAAACGTGGTTTTCTGACAATTTTGACGAAAGAAAGTTCTCCTGTGGGTTCTCTTTTGAGGTTACACGTGCATACGTACAAGCCACACCAAATCTTTTCAAGTTACAACGTGTTGTTTAGGAGATAGAAGCAAATTTTGTACTATGCGTTATTTCTTCTCAGTAAGTGTTTCCAATACGTACTTATTTGTCTTTACTCTACAACACTGTATTTCCTTATAACGTGGTATTCTTACATATTCTTTCGAGGGAAAACTCTCCTGTGCATTCTCTTTTGAGGCTACACGCTTAGACAAACACGCAACGCCAAAGCTTTTCGAGTTACAAAGTGTTGTTTAGGAAAAACAAGATAATTTCGCACGATGCGAGATTTCCATAAAACGTGGTTTTCTGAAAAATTTTGAAGAAAGAAAGTTCTCCTGTGGGTTCTCTTTTGAGGCTACACGTGTAGAAGAACGAGCCACACCAAATCATTTCGAGTTACAACGTGTTGTTTAGGAGATACAAGCTAATTTTGTTCGATGCGTTATTTCTTCTCATAAAGTGTTTCAAATAGGTACGTATTTGTCTTTACTCTGCAACACTGTATTTCCTTATAACGTGGTATTCTTCCATATTCTTTCGAGAAAAAACTCTCCTGTGCGTTCTCTTGTGAGGCTACAAGCTTAGACATACACGCAACACCAAAGCTTTTCGAGTTACAACGTGTTTTTAAGGAAAAACAAGATAATTTCGCACGATGCGAGATTTCCTTAAAACGTGGTTTCTGACAAATTTTGATGAAAGAAAATTCTCCTGTCGGTTCTCTTTTGAGGGTACACGTTTAGACATACACGTCACACCAAATCTTTTCGATTTACAACGTGTTGTTTAGGAGATACAAGCTAATTTTGTATGATGCGTTATTTCTTCACCTAAAGTGTTTCCAATATGTACTTATTTGTCTTTACTCTGCAAAATTGTATTTCCTAAAAACGTGGTATTCTTACATATTCTTTCGAGAGAAAACTCTCCTGTGCCTTCTCTTTTGAGGCTCCACGCTTACACATACACGCAACACCAAAGCTTTTCGAGTTACAACATGTTGTTTAGGAAAAAGAAGATGATTTCCCACGATGCAGGATTTCCTTAAAACGTGGTTTTCTGACAAATTTTGACGAAAGAAAATTCTGCTGTGGGTTCTCTTTTGAGGCTACATGTTTAGACGTACACGCCACACCAAATCTTTCCGAGATACAACGTATTGTTTAGGAGATACAAGCTAATTTTGTATGATGTGTTAATTCTTCTCATAAAGTGTTTCCAATATGTACGTATTTGTCTTTACTCTTCAACACTGTATTTCCTTATAACGTGGTATTCTTACACATTCTTTCGAGAGAAAACTATACTGTGCGTTCCCTTTTGAGGCTACACACTTAGACATAAAGGCAACACCAAAGCTTTTCGAGGTATAACGTATTGTTTATGAAAAACAAGATGATTTCGCACGATGCGGTATTTTCTTAAAACGTGGTTTTCTGACAAATTTTGATGAAAGAAAATTGTCCTGTGGGTTCTCTTTTGAGGCTACATGTTTAGAGGTACATGCCACACCAAATCCTTTTGAGTTACCACGTGTTGTTTAGGAGATACAAGCTAATTTTGTATGATGTGTTATTTCATCTCGTAAAGTGTTACCAATAAGTAAGTATTTGTCTTTACTCTGCAACACTGTATTTCCTTATACCGTTGTATTCTTACATGTTCTTTCGAGAGAAAACTCTCCTGTGTGTTCTCTTTAGAGGCTACACGCTTAGACATACACGCAACACCAAAGCTTTTCGAGTTACAACGTGTTGTTTTAGAAAAACAAGATAATTTTGCACGATGCGAGATTTCCATAAAACGTGGTTTTCTGACAAATTTTGACGAAAGAAAATTCTCCTGTGGGTTCTCTTTTGAGGCTACACGTTTAGATGTACACGCCACACCAAATCCTTTCGAGTTACCACGTGTTGTTTAGGAGATACAAGCTAATTTTTTACGATGCGTTATTTCTTCTCGTAAAGTGTTTCCAATACGTACGTATTTGTCTTTACTCTGCAACACTGTATTTCCTTATAACGTTGTATTCTTACATGTTCTTTCGAGAGAAAACTCTCCTGTGCGTTCTCTTTAGAGGCTACAAGCTCAGACATACACGCAACACCAAAGCTTTTTGAGTTACAACGTGTTGTTTAGGAAAAACAAGATAATTTTGCACGATGAGAGATTTCCCTAAAACGTGGTTTTTGGACAAATTTTGACGAAAGAAAGTTCTCCTGTGGGTTCTCTTTTGAGGTTACACATGTATACGTATGAGCCACACCAAATCCTTTCGAGTTACAAGGAGTTGTTTAGGAGATACAAGCTAATTTTGTACCATGCATTAATTCTTCTCATAAAGTATTTGCAATACGTACCTATTTATCTTTACTCTGCAACACTGTATTTACTTATAACGTGGTATTCTTACATATTCTTTCGAGAGAAAACTCTCCTCTGCATTCTCTTTTGAGGCTACACGCTTAGACCTACACACAACACCAAAGCTTTTCGAGATACAACGTGTTGTTTAGGAAAAACAAGGTAATTTCGCACGATGCGGTATTTCCTTAAAACGTGGTTTTCTGACAAATTTTGACGAAACAAAATTCTCCTGTGGGTTCTCTTTGGAGGCTACACGTTTAGATGTAAACAGCACACCAAATCAGTTCGAGTTACAACGTGTTGATTAGGAGATACAAGCTAATTTTGTACGATGCCTTATTTCTTCTCGTAAAGTGTTTCCAATATGTACGTATTTGTCTTTACTCTTCAACACTGTATTTCCTTATAACGTGGTATTCTTACATATTCTTTCGAGAGAAAACTCTCCTGTGCCTTCTCTTTTGAGGCTACACCCTTAGACATACACGCAAACCAAAGATTTTCGAGTTACAATATGTTGTTTAGGAAAAACAAGATAATTTCGCACGATGCGGGATTTCCATAAAATGTGGTTTTCTGAAAAATTTTAACGAAAGAAAATTATCCTGTGGGTTCTCTTTTGAGGCTACACATTTAGACGTACAGGCCACACCAAATCCTTTCGAGTTACAACGTGTTGTTTAGGAGATACAAGCTAATTTTGTACAATGCGTTATTTCTTCTCGTAAAGTGTTTCCAATACATACGTATTTGTCTTTACTCTGCAACTCTGTATTTCCTTATAACGTGGTATTTTAACATATTCTTTCGAGAGAAAACTCTCCTGTGCATTCTCTTTTGAGGCTATAGGCTTAGACATACACACAACACCAAAGCTTTTCGAGTTATAACGTGTTGTTTATGAAAAACTAGATAATTTCGCACGATGAGGGATTTCCATAAAACGTGGTTTTCTGACAAATTTTGACAAGAGAAAATTATCCCGTGGGTTCTCTTTTGAGGCCTCACGTTTAGATGTACACGCCACACCAAATCATTTCGAGTTACAACGTGTTGTTTAGGGGATACAAGCTAATTTTGCACAAAGAGTTATTTCTTCTCGTAAAGTATTTCCAATACCTACGTAATTGTCTTTACTCAGCAACACTGTATTTCCTTATAACGTGGTATTCTTACATATTCTTTCGAGAGAAAACTCTCCTGTGCATTCCCTTTTGAGGCTACACGCTTAGACGTACACGCAACACCAAAGCTTTTCGAGTTATAACGTGTTGTTTAGGAAAAACAAGATAATTTCGCAAGATGCGGGATTTCCATAAAACGTGGTTTTCTGACAAATTTTGACCTAAGAAAATTCTCCTGTGGGTTCTCTTTTGAGGCTACACGTTTAGACCTACACGCCACACCAAATCTTTTCGAGTTACAACGTTTTGTTTCAGAGATACAGACTAATTTTGTACGATGCGTCATTTCTTCTCGTAAAGTGTTGCCAATACATATGTATTTGTCTTTATTCTGCAACACGATATTTCCTTAAAACGTGGTATTCTTACATATTCTTTCGAGAAAAAACTCTCCTGTGCCTTCTCTTTTGAGGCTACACGCTTAGACATACACGCAACACCAAAGCTTTTCGAGTTACAACGTGTTGTTTAGCAAAAACAAGATAATTTCGCAAGATGCGGGATTTCCTTAAAACGTGGTTTTCTGAAAAATTTTGACGAAAGAAAATTCGCCTGTGGGTTCTCTTTTGAGGCTACATGTTTAGACGTACACGCCACACCAAATCTTTTTCAGTTACAACATGTTGTTTAGGAGATACAGACTAATTTTGTACGATGCCTTATTTTTTCTCGTAAGGTGTTGCCAATACGTACATATTTATATTTACTCTGCAACTCTGTATTTCCTTAAAACGTGGTATTCTTACATATTCTTTCGAGAGAAAACTCTCCTGTGCCTTCTCTTTTGAGGCTACACGTTTAGATGTACACGCCACACAAAATATTTCGAGTTACAACGTGTTGTTTAGGAGATAAAAGCTAATTTTGTACGATGCGTTATTTCTTCTCGTAAAGTGTTTCCTATACATAAGTATTTGTCTTTACTCTGCAACACTGTCTTTCCTTATAACGTGGTATTTTTACATATTCTTTCGAGAGAAAATTCTCCTGTGCCTTCTCTTTTGAGGCTACACGCTTACACATACACGCAACACCAAAGCTTTTCGAGTTACGACATGTTGTTTAGGAAAAACAAGATAATTTCGTACGATGTGGGATTTCTTTAAAATGTGGTTTTCTGGCAAAATTTGATGAAAGAAAGTTCTCCTGTGGGTTCTCTTTCGAGGCTACACGTTTAGACATACAGGTGACACCAAATCTTTTCGAGTTAAACGTGTTGTTTAGGAGATACAAGCTAATTTTGCACGAAGCATTACTTCTTCTCCTAAAGTGTTTCCAATACGTACGTATTTGTCTTTACTCTGCTACACTGTATTTCCTTATAACGTGGTATTCTTACATATTCTTTCGAGAGAAAACTCTCCTGTGCCTTCTCTTTTGAGGCTACACGCTTAGACATACACGCAACACCAAAGCTTTTGGAGTTACAACGTGTTGTTTAGGAAAAACAAGATAATTTCGCAAGATGCGGGATTTCCTTAAAACGTGGTTTTCTGACCAATTTTGATGTAAGAAAATTCTGCTGTGGGTTCTCTTTTGAGGCTACACATTTAGACGTACACGCCACACCAAATCTTTTCGAGTTACAACGTGTTGTTTAGTAGATACAGACTAATTTTGTACGATGCGTTATTTCTTCTCGTAAAGTGTTGCCAATACGAATGTATTTGTCTTTACTGTGCAACACTGTATTTCCTTAAAACGTGGTATTCTTACATATTCTTTCGAGAAAAAACTCTCCTGTGCCTTCTCTCTTGAGGCTACACGCTTAGACATACAGGCAACACCAAAGCTTTTCGAGTTACAACGTGTTGTTTAGGAAAAACAAGATAATTTCGCAAGATGCGGGATTTCCTTAAAACGTGGTTTTCTGAAAAATTTTGACCAAAGAAAATTCTCCTGTTGGTTCTCTTTTGAGGCTACACGTTTAGACGTACACGCCACACCAAATCCTTTTCAGTTACAACGTGTTGTTTAGGAGATACAGAGTAATTTTGTACGATGCCTTATTTTTTCTCGTAAGGTGTTGCCAATACGTACAAATTTGTCTTTACTCTGCAACTCTGTATTTCCTTAAAACGTGGTATTCTTACATATTCTTTCGAGAGAAAACTCTGCTGTGCCTTCTCTTTTGAGGCTACACGTTTAGACGTACACGACACACAAAATATTTCGAGTTACAACGTGTTGTTTAGGAGATAAAAGCTAATTTTGTACGATGCTTTATTTCTTCTCGTAAAGTGTTTCCTATACATAAGTATTTGTATTTACACTGCAACACTGTATTTCCTTATAACGTGGTATTCTTACATATTCTTTCGAGAGAAAACTCTCCTGTGCCTTCTCTTTTGAGGCTACACGCTTAGACATACACGCAACACCAAAGCTTTTCGAGTTACGACATGTTGTTTAGGAAAAACAAGATAATTTCGCACGATGTGGGACTTCCTTGAAACGTGGTTTTCTGACAAATATTGACGAACGAAAATTATCCTGTGGGTTCTCTTTTGAGGCTACATGTTTACACGTACACGCCACACCAAATATTTTCGAGTTACAACATGTTGTTTAGGAGATACAAGCTAATTTTGTATGATGCGTTATTTCTTCTCGTAAAGTGTTTCCAATACGTATGTATTTGTCTTTACTCTGCAACACTGTATTTCCTTATAACGTGGTATTCGTACATATTCTTTCGAGAGAAACTCTCCTGTGCCTTCTCTTTTGAGGCCACACGTTTAGACATACACGCAACACCAAAGCTTTTCGAGTTACAACGTGTTGTTTAGGGTTCTCTTTTGAGGCTACACGAAGAAATAATGCATCGTTCAAAATTAGCTTGGAAACACTTTATGAGAAAAATTAACGCATTATAAAAAATTAGCTTGTCTCTCCTAAACAACACGTTGTAACTCGTGTAGCCTCAAAAGAGAACCCACAGGAGAATTTTCTCTCAAAAGAAGATGTAAGACTACCACGTTGTAAGGAAATACAGTGTTGTAGACTAAAGACAAATACGTACGTACTGGAAACACTTTTAGAGATGAAATAACGCATCGTTCAAAATTAGCTTGTATCTCCTTAACAACACGTTGTCACTCGAAACGATTTGGTGTGGGGTGTACGACTAAACCTGTAGCCTCAAAAGAGAACCCAGAGGAGATTTTTCTTCTTTCAAAATTTTTCAGAAATCACGTTTTTAGGAAATCCCGCATTGTGCGAAATTATCTTGTTTTTCCTAAACAACATGTTGTAACTCGAAAAGCTTTGGTGTTACTTGTATATCTAAGCGTGTAGCCTCAAAAGAGAATGCACAGGAGAGTTTTCTCTCAAAAGAATATGTAAGAATACCACGTTATAAGGAAATACAGTGTTGCAGAATAAAGACAAATACGTACGTATTGGAAACACTTTATGAGAAGAAATAACGCATCATACAAAATTAGCTTGTATCTCCTAAACAACACGTTGTAACTCGAAAAGAGTTGGTGTGGCATGTACGTCTAAATGTGTAGCCTCAAAAGAGAACCCACAGGAGAATTTTCTTTCGTCAAAATATGTCAGAAAACCACGTTTTATGGTAATCCCGCATCGTGCGAAATTATCTTGTTTTTCCTAAACAACACGTTGTAACATGAAAAGCTTTGCTGTTGCGTGTATGACTAAGCCTGTATCCTCAAAAGCGAATGCACAGGAGTGTTTTCTCTTGAAATAAGATGTAAGAATACCACGTTCGAAGGAAATACAGTGTTGCAGACTAAAGACAAATAGGTACTTATTGGAAACACTTTTAGAGATGAAATAACGCATCGTTCAAAGTTAGATTGTATCTCCTAAACAACACGTTGTAACTTGAAACTGTTTGGTGTGGTGTTTACATCTAAATGCGTAGCCTCAAAAGAGAACCCACAGGAGAATTTTCTTTCGTCAAAATTTTTCAGAAATCACGTTTTTAGGAAATCCCGCATTGTGCGAAATTATCTTGTTTTTCGTAAACAACACGTTGTAACTCGAAAAGGTTTGGTGTTACGTGTATGTCTAAGCATGTAGCCTCAAAAGAGAACGCACAGGAGAGTTTTCTCCCGAAAGAATATGTAAGAATACCACGTTATAAGGAAATACGGTGTTGCAGAGTAAAGACAAATTCTTACATATTGGAAACACTTAACGAGAAGAAATAACACATGGTACAAAATTAGCTTGTATCTCCTAAACAACACGTTGTAACTCGAAAAGATTTGCTGTGGTGTTTACATCTAAACGTGTAGCCTCAAAAGAGAACCCACTGGAGAATTTTCTCTCGTCAAAATTTTTTCAGAAAACCACGTTTTAAGGAAGTCCTGCATCATGCGAAATCATCTTGTTTTCCTAAACAACACGTTGTAACTCGAAAAGTTTTGGTGTTGCGTGTATGTCTAAGCGTGTAGCCTCAAAAGAGAATGCACAGTAGAGTATTCTCTCGAAAGAATATGTAAGAATACCACGTTATAAGGAAATACAGTATTGGAGAGTAAAGACAGATACTTACTTATTGGAAACACTTTACGAGAAGGAATAATACATCGTACAAAATTAGCTTGTATTTCCTAAACAACACGTTGTAACTCGAAGGATTTGGTGTGGCGTATAAGTTGAAACGTGTAGCCTCAACAGAGAACCCACAGGAGAATTTTCTTTCGTCAAATTTGTCAGAAAACCACGTTTTAAGGAAATCCCGCATTGTGCGAAATTATCTTGTTTTTCCTAAACAACACGTTGTAACTCCAAAAGCTTTGGTGTTGCGTGTATGTCTAAACGTGTGGCCTCAAAAGAGAACGCACAGGAGAGTTTTCTCTCGAAAGAATATATAAGAATACCACGTTATAAGGAAATACAGTGTTGCAGAGTAAAGACAAATACGTATGTATTGGAAACACTTTACGAGAAGAAATAATGCATCTTACAAAATTAGCTTGTATCTCCTAAACAACATGTTGTAACTCGAAAAGATTTGGTGTGGCATGTAAGTCTAAACGTGTAGCCTCAAAAGAGAACGCACAGGAGAATTTTCTTTCGTCAAAATTTGTCAGTAAAACACGTTTTAAGGAAATCCCGCATCGTGCGAAATTATCTTGTTTTTCCTAAACAACACGTTATAACTCGAAAAGCTTTGGTGCTGCGTGTATGTCTAAGCGTGTAGCCTTAAAAGAGAACGCACAGGAGAGTTTTCTCTCGAACGAATATGTAAGAATACCACGTTATAAGGGAATACAGTGTTGCAGATTAAAGATAGATACATACGTATTTGAAACACTTTAAGAGAAGAAATAATGCATCGTACAAAATTAGCTTGTATTTCCTAAAAAGCACATTGTAACTCGAAAGGTTTTGGTGTGGCGTGTACGTCTAAATGTGTAGCCACAAAAGAGAACCCACAGGAGAATTTTCTTTTGTCAAAATTTTTCAGAAAACCGTTTTAAGGAAATCCCGCGTCCTGCGAAATCATCTTCTTTTTCCTAAACTACATGTTGTAACTTGAATAGCTTTGGTGTTGCCTGTATGTCTACGTGTGTAGCCACAAAAGGGAACGCACAGGACAGTTTTCTATCGAAAGAATATGTAAGAATACCACGTTATAAGGAAATACAATGTTGCAGAGTAAAGACAAATACGTACGTATTGGTAACACTTTATGAGAAGAATTAACACATTGTAAAATATTAGCTTGTATCTCCTAAACAACACGTTGTAACTCGAACAGATTTGGTGTGGCGTGTACGTCTAAATATGTAGCCTCAAAAGAGAACCCACAGGAGAACTTTCTATTGTCAAATATTTCAGAAAACCACGTTTATGGAAATCTCGCATCGTGCGAAATTATCTAGTTTTTCCTAAACAACACGTTGTAACTCGAAAAGCTTTGGTGTTGCTTGTATGTCTAAACATGTAGCCTCAAAAGAGAACGCTCAGGAGAGTTTTCCCTCAAAAGAATATGTAAGAATACCACGTTATAAGGAAATACAGTATTGCAGAGAATGACAAATACGTACGTATTGGAAACAATTTATGAGAAGAAATGACACATCGTACAAAATTAGCCTGTATCTCCTAAACAACACGTGGTAACTCGAAAGGATTTGGTGTGGCGTGCACGTCTAAACGTGTAGCATCATAAGAGAAGCCACAGGAGAATTTTCTTTCTTCAAAATTTGTCAGAACACAACGGTTTAAGGAAATCCGAGAACGCACAGGAGAGTTTTCTCTCGAAATAATATGTAAGAATACCACGTTATAAGGAAATACAGTGTTGCAGAGTAGAGGCAAATACATACTTATTGGAAAAACTTAAACTTTACGAGAAGAAATAATGCATCGTAAAAAAATTAGCTTGTATCTCCTAAACAACACGTTGTAACTTAAAAAGATTTGGTGTGGCCTGTACGTCTAAACGTGTAGTCTCAAATGAGAACCCATAGGAGAATTTTCTTTGGTCAAAATTTGTCAGAAAATCACGTATTAAGGAAATCCCTCTTCGTGCGAAATTATCTTGTTTTTCCTAAACAACACGTTGTAACGCGAAAATCTTTGGTATTGCGTGTATGTCTAAGCGTGTAGCCTCAAAAGAGGACGCACAGGAGAGTTTTCTCTCGAAAGAATATGTAAGAATACAACGTTATAACGAAATACAGTGTTGCAGACTAAAGGCAAATACGTACCTATTGGAAACACCTTACAAGAAGAAATAAAGCATCGTAAAAAATTAGCTTGTATCTCCTAAACAACAGTTTGTAACTCGAAAAGATTTGGTGTGGCGTGCACGTCTAAACGTGTAGCCTCAAAAGATAACCCACAGGAGAATTTTTTTTCGTTAATATTTCTGAGAAAACCATGTTTTAAGGAAATCACTCATCGTGCGAAATTATCTTGTTTTTCCTAAACAACACGTTGTAACTCGAAAAGCTTTGATGTTGCGTTTCCAATACATATGGATTTTCCTTTACTCTGCAACACTGTATTTCCTTACAACGTGGTATTCTTACATATTCTTTCGAGAGAAAACTCTCCTGTGCGTTCTCATTTGAGGCTACACGCTTAGACATACACGCAACACCAAAGCTTTTCGAGTTAAAACGTTTTGTTTAGGAAAAACAAGATAATTTCGCATGATGCGGTATTTCCTTCATACGTGGTTTTCTGACAAATTTTGACCAAAGAAAATTCTCCTATGCTTTCTCTTTTGAGGCTACACGATTAGACGTACACGCCACACCAAATCTTTTTAAGTTACAACGTGTTGTTTAGGAGATACAAGCTAATTTTGTAAGATGCGTTATTTCTTCTCGTAAAGTTTTTCCAATACGTAAATATTTGTCTTTACTCTGCAACACTGTATTTCCTAATAACGTGGTATTCTTATATATTCTTTCGAGAAAAAAACTCTCCTTTGCATTCTCTTTTGAGGGTACACGCTTAGACATACACGCAACACCAAAGGTTTTCGCGTTACAACGTGTTGCTTAGGAAAAACAAGATAATTTCGCACAATGCAGGATTTCCTTAAAACGTGGTTTTCTGACAAATTTTGATGAACGAAAATTCTCCTGTGGGTTCTCGTTTGAGGCTACACGTTTAGACGTACACACCACACCAAATCTTTTCGAGTTATAACGTGATGTTTAGGAGATACATACTAATTTTGTACGATGCCTTATTTCTTCTCGTAAAGTTTAAGTGTTTCCAATAAGTACGTATTTGTCTTTACTCTGCAACACTGTATTTCCTTATAACATGGTATTCTTACATATTCTTTCGAGAGAAAACTCTCCTGTGCATTCTCTTTTGAGGCTACATGCTTTGACATACACGCAACACCAAAGCTTTTCGAGTTACAATGTGTTGTTTAGGAAAAACAAGATAATTTAGCACGATGCGGGATTTCCTTAAAACGTGGTTTTCTGACAAATTTTGACGAAAGAAAATACTCCTGTGGGTTCTCTTTTGAGGCTACACATTTAGACGTACACACCACATCAAATCTTTTCGAGTTACAATGTGTTGTTTAGGAGATACAAGCTAATTTTTTTACGAAGCGTTATTTCTTCTCATAAAGTTTAAGTGTTTCCATTACGTACATATTTGCCTTTACTCTGCAACACTGTATTTCCTTATAACGTGGTATTCTTGCATATTCTTTCGAGAGAAAACTCTCCTGTGCATTCTCCTTTGAGGCTACGTGCTTAGATATACACGCAACACCAAAGCTTTTCGAGTTACAACGTGTTATTTAGGAAAAACAACATAATTTCGCACGATGCGGGATTTCCTTAAAACGTGGTTTTCTGACAAATTTTGAAGAAATAAAACTCTCCTGTGGGTACTCTTTTGAGGCTACACGTTTAGACGTACATGCCACACCAAATCTTTTCGAGTTACAACGTGTTGTTTAGGACATACAAGCTAATTTTGCAAGATGCGTTATTTC